>NC_080112.1:78061572-78130608 GCF_950005125.1 Chionomys nivalis | reverse complement strand
CCGTTTTTTTGAGAAGTGATCTCAGATCCTTCTTCAGCCTGAGTATTGAGTTTACAGATGTGATGCAAACGCTTTGCATCTCCTGTTTGAACTAAGCATAATCTTTCAACCTTCTGCCAGGTAGTGTGAATTCTTTTAGTAATTGCTTGGGGCTGGAGAGATGACTCAGCAGCTAAGTGCACTGACTGCTCTTCCAGACCTGAGTTCAACTCCCAGCAGTCACATGGTGGGTTCACAACCATCTGCAGTGAGATCTGGGTCCCTCTTCTGGCCTGCAGGTAAACATGCAGGCAGAACACTGTATACATAATAAATAATTCTTTAAAAAAAGAAAAAAGTAATTGCTTAATAATTAAAGATTTGTTAGTTTTTTTTTTTTTTTTGGTTTTTCGAGACAGGGTTTCTCTGTGGCTTTGGAGCCTGTCCTGGAACTAGCTCTTGTAGACCAGGCTGGTCTCGAACTTACAGAGATCCGCCTGCCTCTGCCTCCCGAGTGCTGGATTAAAGGCATGCACCACCATCGCCCGGCCTGTATTTTTTTTTTAAATCTTAAAATCTGCCTTGTATTTAGAGGATCTTAGATATAAATCACTCAGTTTTCACATAGTACTTATACTGGTCAAGTTTAAGAGGCCTAAATTTAAAAGATTTAGCTAAATTAGTTAAGATTAATTTTAAGAGATTTAGAATTTAGACCATGATAATTTTTTATTTAAATAAGAAAGCAAAGAATATGAATATCAAATCTTTTAAATTTGTGATGTCAAAACCAGGTGTGGTAATGCATTCCTATAATCTAAATTTTGTAATCTCCAGGATTTAGGAAGTTCCAGGAGGAGGATCTGACTGAGTACAGGTAATCTTTGGTTTCTTAGCAAGTTTGAGGCTGGACTGGGCACTGTGAGAAAATAAAATAACACAAAGATTTTTAGCACTCAGGAGCCAGAGACACATGGATCTCTGTGAGTTCAAGACCAGCTTGGTCTACATAGCAATTTCCAAGACTACAGAGACAGACCATATTTCAAAAATGTTTTTAATTTCAGGAAGTTTTCTCATTGTGGAGGACATTGCTCTGTAGCTTATTCATTCATTCATTCATTCATTCATTCATTCATTCAATTTTTGGTTCCTTGAGACAGGCTGGCCTCAAATTGGCTATGTAGCCAAGGCTGGTCTTTAAGTCATAATCTTTCTTCCATCTTTCTTCCTCCACCTCCCAAAGTGTTGAGATTCCAGGCTTGTATGACCGTACCCACCTCACCATAACTAGTTTGAAATGAAGGTCTTACAGATAACCAGTCTAACACAGACCTATAACAAGATAAATCTTAACCACTCTATAAGAAGAATCTAACAACTAGAGAAAACTTCAACATTAGTGAATATGGAAAGCAGTTGTGTCCAAACAATACAAAAAAAATCTGTAAAGTATAGGGCGCCTTTCATATGTAAAGTGTATTGTGCTTTACCTAATGATGGGTATTTCTCCTGTAATTAGACCTTGAAGGAAGAGACTAAAGGAAGGAAATAGGCAGGATGTGGTGGTGTTAGCCTTTAGTCATAGCATTCTTCAAGCAGAGTCAGGCCCGTCTCTTCTTTTTTTTTTTTAATTTTATTGAGTTCTGCTTGTTTCTCTGCTCCCCTCCCTACCTCTCTACTCCCTTTCAACCCTCCCCCAAGGCCCCTATGCTCCAAATTTACTCAATAGATCTTCTTTTTCTACTTTCCATGTAGATTAGATCTATGTAAGTCTCTCTTAGTGTCCGCATTGTTGTCTAAATTCTCTGGGATTGTGGTTTGTAGGCTGATTTCTTTGCTTTATGTTTAAAGACCACTTATGAGTGAGTACATGTGATAATTGTCTTTCTGGGTCTTAAATTCAAGGCCAGATTGGTCTTCTCAGGGAGTTACTGTCTCAAAACAAGAAGGAAGTAAAGATTCTTCATATTTCTAGGGAATATATCTGGGAAACTAGATTATAGCTCCCCTGTTTGCAACATAGAAACTTGAACAAAATCCAGGGAAGTCATATAATTGGTCAAAGATAATTTGCTTTTCTTCCTGTTTTTCTTACCGTATCATGTTTGTTATCATACTTCAAATATTCTTACTGAGCTGCAAAAGTAGGTAATTAGCCATATTGCATTGTTTTGAGACAGTGTCTCTCTATGTAGCCCTGACTGTCTTGGAACTCCTCACTATGTATGCCAAGCTGGCATAGAACTCAGATCCCCCTGCCCTCTGCCTCTCAAGTGCTGGAATTAAAGGTGTGTACCACTACTACCCAGCTATATTACTTTTTAGAATCTGTATATCTATTAATCAGTCATTTATTTTTGTTTTTGTTTTTGATGCCGGAGTTGAAGCTAGGGCCTCATACATATTAGGTAAGCTCTCTAACACTGAGCCATGTCTGAAGCTATCTTTTTAATATTTTTATTTTGAGACAGTGTTTTGCTCCAGGCTAGGATGGCCTTCAGTTTGCTGGCTCTTCCTGTTCAGTATTCCATATAGCTAAGATCATAAGCCTTTGGTACAAGGCCTAGCTATTTTTTTTTTTTTTGAGACAGGGTTTCTCTGTAGCATTGGAGCCTGTCCTGGAACTTGCTCTGTATACCAGGCTGAACTCAAACTTTCAGAGATCTGCCTGCCTCTGCCTCCTGAGAGCTGGGATTAAAGGCATGTGCCACCATTGCCTGGCAGGCCTAGATATTTTTATAAAGGAATGCACATTAAGGTATAGTGATAGAATAAAATTCTCCCTTTTAAACTGTCCAGTTTACTGGATTTTGACAAATGTATGCATTAATGTAACTTCCAGAATACTAAAGGTTATAACATTTCTATCATTTTCTAAAGTCCTGTCTCAACCCCTGAAAATGACTAATCTTTTCTTCTGTGTTTATATATTTCCTTTTTAAGAATTCCTTGTATCTGGCTGGCCCTGAATTCGCTACTTAGATCAGGTTCATCTTCTTATCTTGTTTTTTATTCCCCTATCACATTCTTGACCTGCTCCTGTCTTTCAGGGCTAAAGGTGTGCACCACTACCACACTGAGCCTATAGATAATTTTCTTAGGCAAGATCTTGCTAGTGTAGCTTAGACTCACCTAGAAATTGCTATGGAGACCAGGCTGGCTTTGAAGTACAGTCATTCTCCTGAGTAGCTCCTGAATTCTAGGGTCTATCAGGTTTCTTTTAGATGAGTGGTTTATGAGATTTAAGCCATTTCTTCTTTTTCTTTTCTTTCTTTTTTTTTTTTTTTTTTTTTTGGCTTTTTGAAACAGGGTTTCTCTGTAGCTTTGTAGCCAGTCCTGGAACTAGCTCTTGTAGACCAGGCTGGCCTCGATCTCACAGAGATCTGCCTGCCTCTGCCTCCCGAGTGCTGGGGTGTGCCACCACTGCCCGGTGAGATTTAAGCCATTTCATATCAGTAGCATTCCTTTTTATTACCCAGTAGTATTGCATTGTATTGATATATTATGTCCTATTTGTTTAGCTCAATCCATTATTGGATTATTTTCAGATTTTGGCTATTATGAATAAAGCTACTTTAAATCTTTTTGTATAGGTATATTCACACACATGGTTTCATTTGGGGAGGTAAATACATAGTAGAATTGGTGGATCAGAGGCCAAGTACAAGGATATTTTATAAGAAACTGTGGAACCACCAGGCCTGATGGCACAGGCTTTTAATCCCAGTACTCAGGTGGCAAAGGTGGGCGGATCTCTGTGAGTTTGAGGCCAACCTGGTCTATAAAGCGAGTTCCAGGACAGCCAGGACTACACAGAGGGGCCCTTTCTCAAAAAACTAACCCCCACCTCTAAAAGAAACCCTAGTACATTTTTAAATGTGGTAATCCCATCTTCATTTCCACCAGTGATAGAGATTGCAGTTGCTTCATCCTCACCAATTTTTGTATGATTATTATTATTATTATTTTTTTTTTTTGGTTTTTCAAAACAGGGTTTCTCTAGCTTTGGTGCCTGTCCCGGAACTAGCTGGCCTCGAACTCACAGAGATCCGCCTACCTCTGCCTCCCAATTATTTGATTTTTATGTGCATATTTGCCTGTTTCTTCATAAAAATATTTATTTTATGTTCATTTTCAAAATGATTTGCCTTTTTCTTAATGGGTTCATAATATATTTTGGTTACAATTTTTTCATATTTTGGGTCAGTCTCTGGTTATTTTTGCATTTTTTAAGTCTTTAAAAGGACAGAAGCTTTTGATATCTTTGCAGAAGCTTGACAATTTTTTTTAAAGTATATGTTTTTTTTTGTGTGTGTGTCGTATCTAAGAAATTGTTGCCTAACACAAGGTCAAAAGATTTTCAAAATTGTTTCAACATTTCTCATCCTTATCCCTCATAAACTTTGCAATCGACTGTTCAGTTACTACAAATAAGCTTTGGAGCTCTCCCTTCAAATACCATTGAATACATGGCTCAGTTTTGGGATGATTTCAGGTATTTCTTGCTAGGTAATAGATATACATTTTTAGTTATTTTTATATAGCCCTTTGATATTCATTTACTAAATTCGCTGACTTAAAAAGATACCTTGAAATGGTTTATGTGGATGATGATGATGTCACCTCAGAAACATAGGTTTACTTTATTCATCTTTTAAAATTTTCTTTCTTGCATTATACAGTAGTTGGTTGAAGTAGTAAGAAAGGATGTCCTTACTTTGTTCCTTGTTTTAAGATTAAACCTAGGCAATTTTCATCACTAAGTATCATCATAGATGGTTTTTTTTCTTGTTTTTTTCAAGTCAGGGTTTCTCAGTGTAGCCCTGTCTGTCCTGGAACTTGCTCCGAAGACCAGGCTGGCCTCGAACTCACTGAGATCCACCTGCCTCTGCCTCCGCCTCCTGAGTGCTGGGACTAAAGGCGTGCGCCACCACTCCCGGCCATCATAGATGGTTTTATTGAATCAATTTTAAGATATTACCTTCTATTCCTACTTTAAAGAGGGTTTTTTGTAATAAATAATTTATTTTATTTATTAAAAAATTCTTAGATTTTTAAAAAAGTACCAATCTAAGTTCCCACTCCTTCCCCTCCTCCCATAACTTCCACATACCCCCCCCACCCCACCCCCCTCCAATCCTGAGAGAGGGGAAGGCACATTGCTTTTGAGAAGGTCCAAGGCCCTCCCTACTATACCTAGTCAGAGCAAGGTATACATACAAAATGAATAGGATACCAAAAAGCCAAAACATGCAGTAGAGATGAATCCTGGTGCCATTGCCAGTGGCCCCTCAGTCTGCCCCAGCCATGCAACTGTCAACCACATTCAGAGGGACTAGTTTAGTCCTATGCTTGTTTCTTCCCAGTTCGCTTGGAGTTGATGAGCTCCCATAACCTCAGTTAGACTGTTTCAGTGGGTGAACCCATCATGGTCCTGACCTCTTTGTTCATATTCTCATTCCTCACACTCTAAAACTGGACTTTAGGAGCTCAGTTCAGTGCTCCAATGTGGGTCTTTCTGAGAGGAGAGCAGTATTGTTGTCAAATTCTAACTTTAATACATGGTGATTCAATAAGACACAGGGAGTTACTCCATTTTTTTTTTTTGTATCTGTGGAGGTTTGTTTTGTTACCGAGTATGTAATCAGTTTTAGAGAAGGTTCCATGAGCTGCTGAGAAGAAGGTATATTTTTTTGTGTTTGGGTGGAATGTTCTATAGATGTCTGTTTTAAAGAGGGTTTTTAAGTATCAAAAGTGGATATATCCCTCTTTTCATTTTATGTTTGGAATTTCACCAGTAATTTATGTACACTTATTTTGAGCAAGTACTTTATTTGTCACTAAGCCAAATTCCCACTAATATATATTTTTTTGATGTAGGGTCTCATGTATTCCCGACTATACATGTACTTACTGTGTAGCAGATGATGACTTCTGCTCCTGGCATGATTCTCCTATTTCCATCCTATGAACTAGAATCATAGCTATGCCCCACTATGATTGGCTTTATGCGGCGCTTCAGACTGAATCCAGGGCTTTGCGCTTGCTAATTCGTTTATTTTTTTAATTATTTGAGAATTTCAAAGAGTTTACTTTTATCATACTCTTTTAAAAATGAAAGTTTTACAGCAGTATTTTGCCAAGTACAATTTTAACCATTGAGACATCGCTCCAGCCCCCAAGGTCAGAATTGCATTGATTTGGCAAAACATTGCTGTAAAACTTTCACTTAAAAAAAGAAGAATGTGATAATATGCTTTATGACATTATCCAAGAATTAAAAAAAATTGGTATGATATGATCTTAGAAATCAAACCATGAAAAGTTAAGCATTTTTTTTTCTGCATAAAAATTACAGCCCTTTCTGGGCGGTGGTGGCACAGGCCTTTAGTCCCAGCACTTGCTTGGTGGTGATGGCACAGGCCTTTAATCCCAGCACTCGGGAGGCAGAGTGTTTGAGTACTGGAGATGTCTCAGTGGTTGAGAGAAACACGCATGCTCAATGAATTAAAAAATAAAATATCTTATCTCACCTGTCCGCCACAGCATGATACATTGTTTATTCCAATGTTCCTATCATTTGTGCAGTTATTCAGTAATGATGCTTAGCAATTTAATGAAATGAAGATGAGGGAGCATATTGAAGGAATTTAGGAGTTAATTCCCAGAGACCATTCTCAATATCTGCCAATATACCACTTTAAATATATGTATGGTTACCTTGATCAAGGGTGACTTTCTAAATTTCTAAACTATGACTGTAAGGGTGGGAGAGTTAGCTCAGTGGCTCCGAGTACCTGCTGCTCTTGCAGAGGACCTGAGTTTGGTTCCCACTGCCCACATTGCTGTTCACAGACATTAATACTCCAGTTTCAGGGTAGCCAGTATCCTTCTCTGACCTCCACAGCTACTAGGTATGCACATGTTACACAGACATACATATCAAAAAACTCGCATGCAAATGAAAAGAAATCTTAAAAGAAGAGATGGCTATAAGATTTACATTTCTATTTATACTCCAGTTGTGCTATTTCATTACCTGGATGCTTGTCTAATCCAGTCGGGTTTTCATTGTGCCAAGATTAAGTCAGGAAGAAACTCGAACCAACCTCAAACCTTATAAATATTGAATATAACTTAAATACTGGGGTATATATAATATTTGGTAGTGCTTGGGGTCTTACCCTATGACCACTAAATGTTTGTTATTTCTTCATTCTTTTAAAGATTAATGTTTGTTAATGGGAATTGGTAGTTAAGACTAAAATTTAATGCAAACTGCTAAGCTAGTTTGTTATTAGGGAAGTAATATTATAAGTAATATTATAAGTTCAGTGTGGCTTTTGAGAACTAGTAATTATTATTCGTAGTGGCAAATGTTTAGAAATCCTCCTATTTTCATATGAAAATAATTGTCATACAGTTTCTCTTAGAAGGGCAACAGTGTGACTTAACTCATCTAGTTAGATATTGACTCTCTTCCCCCAAAAGAAATATGCATGCTTTTGTATGTCTAGGCTGAGTCAAAGGCGTGATGCATTAAGAGTCTATTTTTAAACTTTTTCACTTTTATCTCCAGTCCAATTAACTTATAGCTAGATGCTGTAATTTACATAGCATGCCTTTAATTTACATTGTGTACACCTTAGGAGGCTTATATTAATTCTAAAGTCAAATTATTATTTACAGGTTGATATCATAGGCTTCCATTTAGCATTGATTGTCTCGCGACTTACTTACATGTGTCATAGTTAATGCCAGAATTTACTTCGAGGTGGGAAATCTGCCTCTTTTTAATATATACATGTAAATTTGAAGAAAGAGTACTTAAGCTAAACTCTTATCTAGAGTAGATGACTGTGGTTATGTCAGAAATATTTATCATTCTTCCTCCCTAATTTTCTGTAGTTCCCATGTCTTATCCTTGGGTCCTGTTTTTTTCTTTGTTCTAAGTTGGTTGCCTCCCTCCATTTACTTTTCCTCCTATTTGCACTTAGATAATTGTGCATGTAGTAAGTTGCTTCTCATGTCCTCGCTTTTGCGTATCTGGAGAGGAGGGAGAGCTGTTTGTCACACCTGCAAGTAATTCCAACGGAAATATCAACTCAGTCTTTTGCATGTGCTACCTTGAGTGCTTCCTAAATATTAAATGGATGCAAGTGCTGTGATTACTGCCACATGGAAACTGAAACACCCGCTTTAAATGCATTGTTTGTACAGCTGAGTTTCTAGACCTTTACACGCATTTCTGGACTCAGTATTGTAGAAATATTAGGATTAGTAATTTTAGTACCTTATTCATTTTATATTTTGAGATTATATTATTACACCATTCCTTCTTTTTCTTCCCTCAACCCTTTTATATACCCCTCCTTCTTCTCTTTCAAATTCATGGCCTCTTTTTTTCATTAATTGTTGTTAAATATTATATATATATATATATATATATATACACGCACATAGATTTTATATACAAACTGAAATTTTTAGTATATTTAAAACAGATTTTAGACTCTTTTTCATCATATAAAATATAATGAAAATAGTTTCCTTGTTTAAGTCTGTTCTGAACAACTTTTCTTATATATATTTACAAAATGTTTTAGTCCTTTTCTTTTTGCACTATACATTTAGCCAAATACTTTACAGAAATATAACTTTATAGTTTAACAAAGCAAATTGTAAAGAAGTGTTAAATTGGAGAAAAGTGTATACAAAACTTCTGGTTTTAATAACCAAATGAGGTTTAAAGATTTAGAGGAGGATTAAAAGGTTAAGAAGAAAAATGCAAATGCAAGCTGGTTGTGGTGGGGCAGGCCTTTAATTGGGGCAATGGGGAGGCAGAGGCAGGAGGACTTCTTGAATTCAAGACCAGCTTGGTCTATATAGAGAGTTTTGGGACACCCAGGGCTACGTAGAGACCCTGTCTCAAAACAAAATTACAATATTTAGAGTTCCACTTATATTACATTCAAGTAACTGAAGAGAGTCTGACAGAAAGGTTGAGCAGAACTGGAGAAAGTGATTAGGTTTTTCTTGTTTGTTGGTTCTTTTGTTTTCTGTAACTCAGTATTACCTATGCAGTAATTGAATATGTGGCCATTACCTAGTAAGCCTATGGTACTAACTGGCGTTATCTAATTTGTGCTGGAGATGAAAACTATGGGATGGATTTGGCATCATCTTTGAAAACTAGAATTTTAGTACGAGTGATAAAGGTTTTACAGACATAATTTGATTCATAGTAACATTAAGTTGACGAAAGAATTATTCTGTAGTTTTTATGTATTTCTTAGACCTTCCAGCTTTTATTCAAATTTCTTTTTATTCCTTTCCTAGCACCTTCAAATTTAGTGGATGTTAATTTGTCTTGTTATTAAAGCATTTCTCAAAAAAAAAAATAAGCCGGGCGATGGTGGCGCACGCCTTTAATCCCAGCACTTGGGAGGCAGAGGCAGGCGGATCTCTGTGAGTTCGAGACCAGCCTGGTCTACAGAGCTAGTTCCAGGACAGGCTCCAAAGCCACAGAGAAACCCTGTCTCGAAAAACCAAAAAAAAAAAAAAAAAAAAAAAAAAAAACTTTACTCAGGCTTCCTACTCTCTTTTGCAGCTGTAGAGCTGATGCTGAATTTGATGTTTTCTTTGGTTGGTTGGTTGGCTTCCTACAATGCTTCAGATGGGACTTGGGGCTTTTTGCATGTTACATACTTTTTGTCCCACTGAACTATAGCACCAGCTTACTGTTTCCAGTAAGAATGACCTTTTGTGTTGTTTTCTTTTTGCTTGAAACTTTTTGAGAGAGACTCACTTAGTAGCTCAGAGGTTGTGATGATTCTTGTTTGTGTGTGTGTGTGCACCCACCAACGCCTACACACATACACAGCATCGGACACGTGTGGAGGAGGTCAGAGAATCCCACCATATGGGTCCTTGGCATTGGATTCAGTGAGTCAGACTTGGTGGCAAGTGCCTTTGCCTCCTGCAATGTCTCACCAGTCTTCCCAGGGCTTTTGACAGAGCAGTTTCCTAGTCTGTTACTGTCCGTTGTATTTATAGTCACTGTTGTGCTTAAGGTTGCAAATATGTACTCCATTCTAATTAAAATAAAAGTAAAATGAACATTAGCCAAGTGACATTTTTATAAAAGAGAAAATAATTGGTTTGTCTTTCACTGTCATTTAAGAAAATTAGGAGCATTCTATTTTTATATAATTTTAAAGCATTTAAAAATTAGAAAACTACAGAAGATTTTCATGGACAGTATATAGAACCTATTACCAGGTTGTCAAGGGCAGATGAAATTTCCCAAGAGTTATCTGAGTCATGTGAAAAAAATCAGATATTGTCACCATTTTGTACACTTCTGATTTTATGTGATTTTTGGTGCTAGTTTGATAATATACTTTCTCACAGCTGATATAAAATTTACCTGGCTTTGCTTAAGTCCCATATTTCTTACAGTTATTGCTCACAATATTTATCATGTTATCATATTTATCAAAATAATATGTATCAAAATTTAGTGAGTTCTTTCTTAGAGTTTTGTTTTAGGCTCAGAAACTCTACTCAGGATAGGAGCTTTGTCAGTACTAAATTGTGCATTATATAGGGTAAGTCAATTAAGTTTTCTATTTAAAGTGCACTCAGTAAAGACAACCACGTGATAGCCTATAATCTGGCAAAATCAGATTTATCCTTTACAGAGTGAGGGAGTAAACTCATGGAACCACAGGTCTCTGCGGGTTGGGCACAGCTTTATAACATTTGGCTTAAACTAAAGAATTCTTAGGAGGGATAAAGGAAGCCAGATCAGTTCTAGATTGGTGGCTGTTTCTGAGACAAATTAGGGAAAGAGAGTTATCTGGAAATTGTTATTATTAAGCAAAGCTAGTTTAGGAGTTAGATACGTCTTTCTTGGAGTAAATGAAAATAGCAAATGAGTCTCGGCTTATCATTGGTAAGAAAACAGTAGTAGTTTAGGAGTGAGCAGGAAATTCATTACTGGTATTTTAAAATTGCTGTGTAACCTTGGGTAAAGCAATGTTTCCTATTAACTTTGCAGCTGGCTTTATCTGCGTCTCTCCTCCCAAGTTTGATTAATTTTAGGGCTTGTCTTTTTCAGTCCTCACTGATTGACTCATTCAGTTCCGGATACTTTTGGACTATTTTAAAACAGAGGTTATAAATCTTGTAAAGAATATGACTTGCTGGTTGTGATTTGTTGTTAATGTGACTTGGGGACTCTTTGGGGGTGTTCTTAATCTGTTGAGTTAAATCTTTTGGGGAGAGGGCTAAAAACATTTTGTTGTTGACAATTCAAGATTCCTCACTTGTGGAAAAAAGTTTTAACATTAACTTCTTTTAATATGATAAATGAATAAAGTAGTTAGTGGTGTAGCAGCCCTGAAGTGGTCTTTGTGGAATATTCTTTGATATGGTTGAGTCTTGTTGAGCTCTCTAGTAGAAGCCAGCTCTGCCGATTGTGTTAAGTGTCTGGCAGATGAAGGATGTGTATATAAATATACACACATGTATATAGGACAGATTTTTTTTATTGTTAGCATTATGTATTTTTATGGTCACGGTAGTTGGATATAGTCTGTAATGTTATTAAACTGCCACTGAAATCTGCAAACCTGGCTTCAGTACAGACCGCCATTTATTCACTCTGGTGCTAGGTAGCATTCCGTATTTCCTGATTTCCTCATATAAAAAGGAAGAAAATACTTGCTTTCAGAACTATCAGGATTACTGCATACTCAAATGAGATGTGTTGGAGTTACATTTTGAACTTTTGAATATTATGCAAGTGTAATTTATAATTATATTAAGTCATTTTTCTCATTGCTGTGACCAAGTACCCTGAGAAAAAGTAACATAAGGGAAGAGGGTTTTAGTTTGGCTCCTGTGTTTCAGGAGATACAGTCCTTCAGGGAGATAAAGGTGTGGAAGCATGTGTCTGAGACTTCCCACATCCCCGTGAATCAAGAAGCAGAGAATGGACGGAGAGCGGAGGGGGATATAAAACTGCAGAAGCCTACCTACCACAATGACCCCCTTCCTCCAGTGAGGCTCAGCATCCTAAAGGTTTCACAGTCTCTTCATCAGCCACCAGATGGAAACTGATGAGGACATTTCTCACTTATTTCACAACAGATTTGAATCATAGATTCTAATAATACTGTTGGAAGTGAAAGGTGGATGAGTTCTGTCCTCTTGCCTCCCATGCATGGTATCAGGGGCTATATTGAGGTTAGTTTTGTGTAGGCTCAGAGAAAATCGACTTTCATTCTTCTCTATGAAGCTATCCATTTTCACCACCATCATTTATTAAAGATACTGTCCTTTAGCCAGTGTAAGATATTTACCTATTTCTTAAAATTAGATGGCTGTAAAGTCAGGCAGCTGTATGAGTGTAGGATTCTAGCTGGATCCTGGTCTAGTCTACTGATAAGTATGTGTCTTGTTTGCGTATCATGCTGCTGTATAGCTATAGCTATGTAGTCTAACTTGAAATCTGCGGTGGTGATCTGCCGAAATCTGCGGTGGTGATCTGCCAGCAGTTTTTTTCATGATTCTTTTGACTGTGCTGGGTGTTTATATTTTTTTCTGAAATTTACAGTTATCATTTCAATTTTAATACAGAACTGTGTTGGAATTTTGATGGGAATTGCTTTGAATCTATAGGTTGCCTTTGTTAAGATGGGCATCTTCACACTATCAGTCTATGAACATAGGAAGTCTTTTCGTCTTTGGTTATCATCTTCAGTTTATTGTTTCAGTAACTTAAAGTTCTTTGATTAGATTTATTCTGAGTTTTATTTTTTTTTCTTTTGGTTTTTCGAGACAGGGTTTCTCTGTAGCTTTGGAGCCTGTCCTGGAACTAGCTCTTGTAGACCAGGCTGGCCTCGAACTCACAGAGACCCACCTGCTCTGCCTACCAAGACTGGCCTTGAACTCAGATATCCACCTGCCTCTACCTTCAGGAGTGCTGGGATTAAAGGTAATCCACCACCGCCCTTCTAACTTCTATTTTTTGAGGCTATTGTGAATGGAGTATCTAGAGGCCAAGGATATCAATATAGTAATCTGAGAGTTTAGTTGAAAACTGAAGAGATTGCTTACGGTAATATCAGATGGCTTCCTTTGTACTTGTGTACTTGGAGTTGTTTAGGTTTGTGTAAGAACATTAAAGTTCTATATAGTTTTATTACTTGTGTGTTTCACTCTACTATTGGTGGAGAATTTTCATCTCCATAAGGGCTCATTATGTTGTCTTTTTATAACAGGCCCATCTCTTCTACCTAACCCTAACCCCGAGCTGTCCCAATTGCTAATCTTATACAGCAGTCACTTAGTGTCATGGGAGATTGGTTCTAGGGCCATCCTCCTCTGGTGCTTTAATTAAGGAGTGCTCAAGGTCCTTGTATGACACAGAGGTGCTATGGTTATAATTCAGTGCTTTAGAGCTTTATTGCTGTAAGGCCCTGGATTTAATTGCCAGCACTGCAAAAAGTAAAATAAAATAAATAAACACATATAGTTTTTTTAAACATTTCTTTTATACTTTGTTCCATATATTTAAAATTGCCTTTAGATTATTACTAATTCTTGCAACAATTCAAATGCTGTATAATTATTATTAGGGAATGGCAACAGGAAAACCATTTGCATGTATTTGATCCAGATGCAGTTTTATTTTTCTGACTGCTGTTGAACTCAGGGATTTTTTTTTTTTTTTTTTTGGTTTTTTGAGACAGGGTTTCTCTGTGGCTTTGGTTCCTGTCCTGGAACTAGCTCTTGTAGACCAGGCTGGCCTCGAACTCACAGAGATCCACCTGCCTCTGCCTCCCGAGTGCTGGGATTAAAGGCATGCGCCACCACGGCCCGGCAAACTCAGGGATTCTTACTTGCTAGATAAGTATCTCCTTCCCAGGTTCCACTCCCAGCCCATTGTTTTTCCGTTTGTTTAGTGTGTGTGCACACTCACATGCCATGATGTACCCGTCGAGGTAAGAGGGTGACTTGGAGGAGTCAGTTCTCCTTCCACTCTGGGGGATCTAGGAATTGATTGTTGAAGTAGAGTCTCAGGGATTCTGTTGCTTTGCGGACTCAAGGTTAGCAGACATCTATACCACTGCTGGTTTTTCTAGTACTTTTCCTGAGTGTCGGGACGAAAGGTGCATGCCGGGCGGTGGTGGCACAGCCTTTAATCCCAGAACTCGGGAGGCAGAGGCAGGAAGATCTCTGTGAGTTCGAGACCAGCCTGGTCTACAGAGTGAGTTTCAGGACAGGCTCCAAAGCTACAGAGACACCCTGTCTCGAAAAACCAAAAAAAAAAAAAAAAAAAAAAAAAGACAATAAAAGAAATTACAAATTTTAGCATGAAAGCTTTTGGCAATTCTGTTTTTAGTATTTCATGTTATTGCTTTGTGTATTCTAGACAGCTTTTATTAATTAAGGGCTCTTCCTTCTATAATTCATTCAGGATTTTATCTTGGAGGAATATTGAATTTCACGAAGTACAAAATTATGACTATTTTAATAGATACAGAATACAGGAGTCGTGGGCTGCTGTTTTTACTTATTGCTTCATTCCATTAGTCACTATGTCTTTTGTTTTGTTTTGTTTTGTTTTTCAAGACAGGGTTTTTCTCACTCTAGCCCTGCTTGTCCTGGAACTCACTCTGTAGGCAAGACTGGCTTTGAACTCAGAAATCCGACTACCTCTGGAGTACTAAGATTAAAGGGATATCCTATGTCTTAGAAATATACTACTTAGCTGGGCAATAATGGCATATAATATAATATATATTATATTTTAAATTGTACCTGTTTTGGAACTTGTTTTATATTTTCTCTATAACCTCCTTTTTCTTAAAATTATTAATATTTATTTATGTTATTTTGTGTGTATGCCTGTATGCCTATCATATATATGCCTGGTGACTAGAGTAGTCAAAAGAGGGTGTTTAGAGTCCCTGGAACTGGAATTGTGGGTGCTGGGAATCAAACCTGGCTCATCTGAAAAAGTAGCCAGTGTTCTTTTTTTTTTTTTTTTTTTTGGTTTTTTTGAGACAGGGTTTCTCTGTGGTTTTTGGAGCCTGTCCTGGAACTAGCTCTTGTAGACCAGGCTGGTCTTGAACTCACAGAGATCTGCCTGCCTCTGCCTCCCAAGTGCTGGGATTAAAGGCGTGCGCCACCACCTCCCAGCGTAGCCAGTGTTCTTAACTGCTGAGCCATCTTTTTAGCCCCCGCCAACTCCGTAAAATAGCCTGCCTTAGTTCCCTGTCTCGAAAAGCCAAAATAAATAAATAAATAAAAATAAAATAGCCTGCCTTCAAGCATAATAAGTTTTCACTATTTTTGATCTATCTTAATATTGATAACTTTTATTTTTAATTTTTTTGAACATGTTATTTTAGATAACTAATTTGTATTTGATTTTCTTTTGTTGGTTCTGTCTCATTAAGTTTTTATGATTATTGATCCATTTTATTTTTTGTTTCTTCTAAAGATTTATTTATTTTTATGTGTATGGATGTTTTATGTGTGTCTGTGCACCATGTACAGATCTGATGACTGAAAGTTTGTGTTTTGAGTAATGAATGTTCACTAAAACATCTTACAGGCATTCCTATAATCCACACATGTTCAGTTGCTTCCTTTGCACAGAGGGAGTCCAGTTTCTTCTGGTTAATTTGAAAAGCCAATCAGTTACTCTCTTTTGCCTGTTTGCTTCTAGGAAGTGTGATTACAAAGTTTCTGTGTAGCAATGTTGACTTGAAGTCCCAAGGAATCATTGTTTCCTAGTGGAAGCATTTTTCCCTTTCAAACAAAGACAGTTTTTGAGCGATTGTTTATAAGAATAGGAGACAAAAATTTGATAGTGGACCAGTCAGATGTAGATGGTACAACTCATTTCTATTTTTTGATTCAGCCAGCCCTGTGCTTTCAAAGCTGGTGTTCCAGTCAAGCAGACATCTAGTTAGCCGTTACTGCTACTGATCTGAATGTCTTATTTTATGTTTATTTGTTGTATGCATGTTATTTTAGATTTACCCCAAAGAGATTGAAAGTATTGAAAAAAGTACATCTCTACTGCTCTTGTATAGACTCTTTTGTTATTATTCTCCCCTCAGCATTACAGAGGTTATTATGTTATTTTAGATAAGGAACTCTAAAACCCACAGATTTGGTGTCTACAGTGGTTCCTGGAACAGCCCCCCCCCCATTTAAAATATGAGTAACCTTTACTGTATATGTATGCGTAGCATTAATTTGTTCTGAAGTCTTGGCGAGCTGAGCCTCCATAGAGGCAAAGGGAAGAGGAAAGGGGCCATTCCCTACACTATGTGAGAATCACTGTTAATTGTCAAATTCAGAAAATTGAGAGCCACCTGGGAGATGGGCCCCAGGCATGTTTGTAGGGGATTATATTGGCTATAGTAATTGAGGTGGACATTTTGTGTTAATTGCTAGTGGAAGCATTCCTTGGATGGGGATCCCAGCTTGCATTCTTTCTTTGTTCTCTGCTTCTCTCTTCTTCCTCGGTGATGGTCTGTATGGTTGAACTGTGAGCTGAAATACGCCCTTTGGGTTCCACCCTAAGCTGCTTTTGTCTGAGTATTTTGTCCCAGCTACAGAGAAGGAACTAAAATGCACTGTGCATGTCTCTTGTACTAGACAGTCTACAAACTCTCTCAGTTCGTAGATTGGTAGTACAATGCCTATTGTTTCATTTCTTAGGTGCAGAAGACTTAATTATTTTCCACTTTGTTGCGCTTTTTACTTCATACTTCTACCAAAAGAGTTGAATTGGTAATGCCAGAACCTTTTCTGACAGCAATACATCTACTTGCTAGGGTCTGTGACTTTCCACTGTAAATTTTTTACCCATACATACCCATTCCGATCATTTTTCTCTTCTTATTAAATACAACTTTGATAGTCAGAAATATGGGCAGAAGTTTACTACTTTTGATCCACCAGTGATGTTATAGTCCAACATAAAGTAACGAGAGGCATTTATAGTATAGGAGAAGGACCATTTAGCCCACCCATGTTCATGCCCTATTCGTTGTCACTTGGCATACTGGATTTTGGAAAACCTGCTATGCTAACCTGAATTTTGCTTTTTGCCACATTTAAAATGAGAACTTGAACTGAAAATTAATCTGTAAAGTCCTTTCATACTGTAGGACACTTCTGTAATCTGTATTACTTCACACAGAAAGTCAAAACATGCCTTCTTTTAAACTACTGCCTTGAGTCTCAGAAATTGTGATAAGCGCCTTAGAATCTACACTAATGTTGGTTTGCACTTTCTTACAGTGTGAGTCAGTTGTATTTTTAGTCTTCTTTATTTTCTATCTTTAGCTTTAAGGGTCACAAATGCAAGTTACATTTAAATACTGATATCAATGAAAATTTCATAAGGCCATAATAAGTGAAAAAAATACGGAACTTCTTATTGTACCTGTAGGCAAATATTTCTTCATGTGGTTGAATCATATTGAGTCTGTGCTTACTGTAAAAATGACCTTTTTAGTTTGCTTTAAATTTAATTGTCCAGAAAAAGAACTGTTTTTCAGTAGATTAATAAATAGCATAAGAAGACATATCTAAGACTTATAATTCCAATTTGTATTAATATATAAAATATGCTAGTCAAGTGTGAAGCATACACTGTAATCCCTGTACTCATGAGGCTTAGACAGTAGGATTGCTGAAAGTTCGAGTACAATCTGAGATATGACATGAAACACCACAAAAGCCAAGCAAGCAAAAAAAGTAAAATTTTGTGTAGAGTGGCTGACATTTTATAGTTGACTACTGCTTTTCAGGTTTAAACATGGTGGCCTTTTTACCTGTCCTATAATTTTCAGTGTGTTTCAGCATAGGCCTCCTGACACTTGGGGAATATAATAGTGTTCTAGCTTTCATATGTGAGGATAATAGGTGAGAAAGTACTTGGAGGCATTTGTGGCAGATGTAATGCATTTTCAGTGATCCTATTTCTTCTTGCTTACTGACCTAGGTGTTTTGATGTGATTGACTGATTTAGGAAAACAGACTGGTCTTAAACTGTTGTGAGAATAAGCTGGTGTACTACTAAGGTACTCTTAGTGTAACAACCTTACAATAAGACTTGAAATTTGATTTGTTGTCATCATGCTTCCTTATTACCCGTTCATACCTGACAGTATACTATTAAGCATTAGCATTTAACTCACAATAATAAATTAGCGATACTACCCCACAATGTAAAAACGTTCTGAAACAGATAAATTTCTTGTTCTCTGACATTATAATCTTAACAGGCTTTTGGTAATTTTGTTTACAAAATGACAGGATTGGTTGCTAACATATTCTGAAGAAAGTAAACTAAGAAAAGAATCTTGTTCTCTTAACAAGATAGGGTCTTGTGTTCCCCAGGCTGGCCTTGAACTCAAGTAACAGAGAATGACCTTGTTCTCTGACCCTACTGCTTCTATCGCCTAAATGCTAAGATTACAGACATGTGTTATAACGTTAGAAATTGAACCCAGAGCTTCATCCATGCTAGGCAAGTACTCTACCAACTGAGCTATATCCCCAACCCAACAATCTCATAGTTTTGTTTGCTTTTTCAAGATAGGGTTTCTCTGTGTAGCTGTGGAGCCTGTCCTGTTGTTCGCTCTGTAGCCCAGGCTGGCCTTGAACTCACAGAGATTCTCCTGCCTCTGCCTCCTGAGCACTGGGACTAAAGGCCTGTGCCACCACCGCCTGTCCAAATCTCATATTCTTGTAATAATTCAGTGTGCCATAGGGTAACATAAGTCTGTTGTGATCCTAGATACTTGGAGGCTGAGGTAAATGATTTGCAGGATCTACTGAGGCACAGAGAGAGTTCAAAACACTGTATTGAAATCTTGTTCCAAAAATCAAATGTGAAAAATGACAGTTGGTGATATAGCTCAGGGGGTAGGTAGGCCTCTAACAAATGAGGCCCTAATTTCATCCTTAATACCCCACCCTTCATACACACATGAAGTCTAAATGAAGTCAGTCAAGTCTAAACTGTGTTAACTTGGGTTATAATATATCAAATAATGGCTTTGAAAGAAAAGGAAATTAGCTGCTAGGAGTTCACTCGGTTGATGGAATGTTTGCTTGGGTCCTAAAGGACCCTTCCCATGGTGGTGCTTGCCTGCAATCCCAGCACTTGAAAGAAGCAGTAGGGTTAGCATTTCGAGACAGACTTGGTTATAAAGCAAGTTCCCAGCTAGTCTGGGCTATGAGACATTGCGCTACCTACCACACTCAAAGACAGAATGTAAGGACTAGGGCTGGGCGGTGGTGGCGCACGCCTTTAATCCCAGCACTCGGGAGGCAGAGGCAGGCGGATCTCTGTGAGTTCGAGAACAGCCTGGTCTACAAGAGCTAGTTTTAGGACAGGCTCCAAAACCACAAAAAAACCCTGTCTCAAAAAACCAAAAAAATAAAAAAATAAAAATAAAAGGCCCAAATGAATCTAAGCTTATTTTACTAAAGTTATTTTCAATGGCAGCTAATCTTTATAAAGCCAAATTAGACAGGACAAATGGAAATGAGCCATAGGCAAACTTGCAAAGGGAAGGAAGAATTTCAGAAAGTATATAGTGGTGACTTTAAATTTTACTCTGGTGTGGGATTCTCCTGTATGCTATGAATATCTTTTATTACTGTTGGCTAATAAAGAGGCTGCTTTGGTCTATAGCAGGGCAGAATATAGCCAGGCTGGAAGAGATATATAGAGTAGGCAGAATCAAGGAGATGCCAGTCAGAACCATATAGTTAGGCCACAACCTCGTGGTGCTACATAAAATAATAGAAATAGTTTAATTTAAGATGCAAGAGTTAGTTAGAAATATACTTAAGCTATTGGCCAAACAGTGTTGTAATTAATATAGTTTCTGTGTTATTATCATGTTTGGGCAGCCATTAAATGAATGGGCTGTCTCTGACAACATTATTCCACACAAAATTTTAAACAAGCCTATCTAACATGTAATTGGTTTGTATTTTTAGAAACAAAACAGGGGATTATTAGAAATTTTCATATTATACTTACTAAGAAAGAATCAATCAACACTAGTTTTATTTCCCTTTTTGTTATTAGGTTATGTAGTATTTATTCTTATTTCTATTGGCATCTAGTCATTGCATATAGTACATGGTTTCATAAGGACATTTTCATATAAATATATACTTGAGTATTTCCCATGCCCCACCCCCAGTTATATAAAATTCTTTAGATTTCACACATAAATGTGATCATGCATTATTGTTTTGTGTGTGACTTCATTTACCACAGTGTCCTTCAGCTCCACTCATACACAACGTTTCATTGTGTATACATACATTTTCCTTGTCTGCTCGTCTGCTGATGCCTAGACATCTTCCAGAACTTGGCTCGTGTGAGTGATGCTGAAGTTAACATGGCAGTCCCGAGATTTCTTCATCATTACATCATTTCTTTGAGATTAATTACTAGAAATAAGATTGTTGGATTATATGTCACTTCATTTCTTTTTTGCGGAACCTCTGTGCTATTCTGAAAAGTGATTATAATTTACATACTCTTAGCATGTGCTCTTAACACTTATTTATCCTGTGTGTGTTTTCATGAGGTGTATCAGTCAAGGGATAATATTCTGGAATCAGTGCTTTCTTTTTAATGTGTAGATTTTGGGAGTTGAATTCAGGGCCTCAAGCTTGGCAGTGAGCACCTTTAACTACAGCCCTGAACTTGTTTTCTCATTGCTACTTTTTTATGTCTTCATTTGAGAAATGTCTTTTCAGGTTCATTGCTCATTTTTAGAGTTTTGTTGCTATGTTCTTTGAATTCCTTGTAATCCTGTGTAATTTGGATACTAGCATTTTATCAGAAATGTGATTTGAACATTCTTTCTCTTAATCTGTGGGTGATGTTTTCATTCTTTTGTTTTCTGTGCTACAGAAGTTTTTAGTTTGAAATCTCATTTGTTCTTAATTTTTGTTGTATATGTCTGGAGTGCTGTGCAAAGTACTTTTTAGTAGCTTTGTAGTTTGGGGTCTTACATATAAGTCTTTGATCCATGTTGAGTTGATTTTTGTATACCTTAGGTCTGATGTCACTCTTTTACATGTCAATATCCTGTTTTCTCAATAGCATTTAATGATGTTTTTGTCCTTTCCCTGTTTATGCTTTGAATAATTATTGTGTGTCAATTTATTTTATTTTTAAATCTTTATTATTGGGCATTCTATTCTTTTGCATTGATCATTATATTTTTTGTCTGCTAGACCCATGTTGTTTTGTTTATAGTAGCCTTATAATGTATTTTATAATCAAATAATATGATGCTTTATGCTTTGTTCTTTCTGATCTAAAGTCCTTTGACTGCTCAGAAATTTTGTAGTTCCATTTGTATTTAGGATTATTTTCTACTTCAATGAAAAATATCATTGGAATATTGATAGTGATTGACTTGACTTTATAAACTACTTTGGATTTTATGGTCATTTTTGTCATCAAGTGGATGACTGCATAAATAGGATTCAACTTTATACTGCATACAGATGAGTCACTATACCTGTAATGAGATATGTAGTCAAAAAATATATTACGTTCAAATGGAAGTCTAAATAGAAATAGGAGTAACTGCATATGTTTAACAAAACAGAGTTTAAGCCGGGAGTGGTGGCGCACGCCTTTAATCCCAGCACTCGGGAGGCAGAGGCAGGCGGATCTCTGTGAGTTCGAGACCAGCCTGGTCTACAAGAGCTAGTTCCAGGACAGGCTCCAAAACCACAGAGAAACCCTGTCTTGAAAAACAAAAAAAACAAACAAACAAAAAAAACCAGAGTTTAAATTACAAGTTCCAGGAAGAGAAAAAGGAATGCAGTCGCACTAAAAATATTGTATAAAATATTTAGTGTATATATGTAAAGTGTATCCAAAACAAATTATTTTTTTTTGTTAAGCTTATGTCTCATCCCCAGGATATCTCATAATTTATATGCAAGTAATTCAACCCCCAAATCTGCGATTGTAAACATTTATTTTTCTAAGCATTTTTGTATAACGAATATTCCATCTGTACATGGAGGAATCATACCAACCTTGCCATATGCTACAAATGAGGTCCAGAGAACAGATTATGGCAATGTGGATACACAACAACATATTCCACCTCAGTGAACTGCAAAACTAAGACTAACGTAACCCTAAATTTATTAGAAGAAAGGAAATAATGAAGACTAGAAATATACAAATAACGACTACAAGAACAATAGAAAAGATCAAGTTAGTAGTCGTGGCTCATGCCTTGATGATTCATCCATGTATAGTGTATAAAATCATGCAGTTTTGGCAGTCTGCCCTCCCAAGTCCCTCTCCTATTTTCATACTTTGCGCTGCGTTTTGACCTCTGTTTTGTTTGTCATGTGCTGAGGCTAATTAGGGTTACTTGCATGAGCATGAAAAATGTGTTATGCCTAGACTACTGAAGGAAATAACTGCCTCTCCCCTTGTAACCTTTAACTGCCAATAACTCCTCAGGGAGGGGTAGGATCTCATGAGTCCCTCTCCATCTATAGTAGAATGTTCGTGGGCCAGTCCTAGGCAAGTTAAAAGTTAATGTCTGAAAAGATATGGCCAAAGCCTCAGTTGGATTAATTTTAAAAAGGGAAATATTCAAAACGGAGATGAGAGTAATAAAAACTTGTAACATAGAAGTACAAAATTCATAAGATACATCAACAAATTGGATAGTTTACACTCCAGCAAACAACTATACATAAAATTAGATAAGCCTAAAAGAAACAAAAGTTTTTCAAAAAATACAACCTATAAAAAAAAAAAACCTATCAAGAGCCTGCTTTGTGGTGGTGCATGCCTTTAATGCCAGCACTCAAGAGGTAGTGGCAGATGAATCTCCGAGTTTGAGGCCATCCTGGTCTACAGAGGCAGTTCCAGGACAGCCAGGGGCTACACAGCAAAACCCTGCTTTGAAAAAAACAACATCAAAAACAAACAAAATTGATCATGAAGGAACAGCACATCTAAGCAAAATTATACCAAGAGACTTAATTAATATCTAAAAACCTCTTAATAACTTCATTGCTGAGTTCTATCAGACTATTAGAGAGGGACTAATTTAATTCGTCGAACCTCTGAAAATTGGAGGTAATGCTTCCAATCACCTTCTTAGTCCACCATTATCTTGATAATAATATCAAAGCCATTGTCAGTATCCCTGGGATACTGACACAAAATGTTAGTAGCTACTAATTCAGCACGCTGAAATATCATAAAACATCAAGTCTAATTTATTTCCATGATTCAAGAATGTATCATTACAGGCTATTTAATGACAGTACAGCAATTGATAAAATGAAGGAGAAAATATTGGACACTTTCTTTTAAAGAATACAGAAAAGCATTTGACAAAATTTACCATCCATTGGTGATAAGATTACTAATAAGTATGAAAAATAGATACCCCAGTGTAGTAAAGCCGTATACTTCAAGCCCACAGCTAACATACTCTTCAGTGATGAGTGTGGTTTTTCGTCTAGGATCAGGAAGTAACCAAGGATGCCTTTCCTATCTACTAGGTTAATACTGGATATTCTTGCCAAATCAATTGGAAAAGGAAAAAAGGATATAACACATCTGATTATGAGAGAAAAATGACATATTTGTTGATGACATAATGTTATACAGAGAAACCCCAAAAGACTGCACCAAAAAGCGTTTGAAACTGATTGTAATTTCAGTCAAGTTTTCAGGCTAAAAAAGCACCACATGAAAATCTGTGGTGTTTCTGTGCCCTAATGATGAACTAGTTGAAAGAGAAATTGTGAAAACAATCCCATTTAGAGTATTAAATAATAGAACACACACACACACACACACACGTATAAACTTAACTAAGAAAATGAGAGTTCTCTATGATTAAAAACTGCACCACTTGCCAGGCGGTGGTGGCGCAAGCCTTTAATCCCTGCGCTCTGGGGACAGAGGCAGGCGAATCTCTGTGTGTTTGAGATCAGCTTGATCTACAAAACGAGCTCCAGGACAGGCTCTAAAACAGAGAAACCCTGTTTCAACCCCCCCAAACAACAACAACAACAACAATAAACCACCCCAAAACAAAAACATCAAAAACAAAGCTGTGACATTAATGCTCTAACCAAAGACTGAATAAATAGATGGAAAGATATCTGTGCTCATTGCTTAGAAGTGTTTTCTAGCTCTACCTGTTCCTCAAAGTTTTTTATTTTTATTTTTTATTTCTTCTCACTCTTAGTGATTTGTTACTTGTTTTTATCTTGCAAGAAGTGATTTTTCAAAGATGGATTTTTCTCCCACCCCCAAATCGTATGAAGCACTGTTAGGAGCTATTTTTGTTGCCATGTTCGGTGCTGGTAATGCTGTTATTTTAATTTTTTAATTGATTTTATTGAGCTATATATTTTTCTCTGCTCCCCTCCCTGCCTCTTCCATCCCTTTCAACCCTTTGCCATGGTCCCCATGCTCCCAATTTACTCAGGAGATCTTGTCTTTTTCTACTTCCCATGTAGATTATTAGATCCATGTATGTCTCTCTTAGGGTCCTCATTGTTGTCTAGGAAGAACTGAACTCTTGCCTTAAGTTTGCTGTGCTTAAAGATAGAATTGTTCCTATTTGTACCACACAGTTTTTGCAGGGTGCTAAGATGCCCTTTTGCCTCAGGGTGACTTTGAATATATCAGAGGGTCTATGTCATGATTAAAATATGTGTGACTCTAGAGGGGTTCCCAGGTGTCCATGGAGATGTCCCCAGCTAGTTCCTTGGGCAGCTGAGGAGAGGGAGCCTGAAATGGCCCTATCCTATAGCCATACTGATGAATATCTTGCATATCACCATAGAACCTTCATCTGGCGATGCATGGAGATAGAGACAGAGACACACATTGGAGCACTGGACTGAGCTCCCAAGGTTCAAATGAGGAGCAGAAGGAGGGAGAACATGAGCAAGGAAGTCAGGACCGCGAGGGGTGCACCCACCCACTGAAACAGTGGGGCTGATCTAATGGGAGCTCACCAAGGCCAGCTGGACTGGGACTGAAAATGCATGGGATAAAACCAGACTCTCTGAACATAGCGGACAATGAGGGCTGACTGAGAAACCAAGGACAATGGCACTGGATTTTTGATCCTTCTGCATGTACTGGCTTTGTGGGAGCCTAATCTGTTTGGATGCTCACCTTCCTAGACCTGGATGGAGGGGGGAGGACCTTGGACTTCCCACAGGGCAGGGAACCCTGACTGCTCTTTGGACTATAGAGAGGTTGTATATAGGTTGTAAATCCTTACATTAAAAGCAAGATCTCTGTTTTAGAAGTGAGCAGAATCTAGGTGGTATTTGTTGAATTGTTCAGGTTATGTTAGAATCTTGGAAATTTTTTAAATTACACATATTTTTATTATTTTGTGTGTGTGTGTATATGTGTATGAGAGAGATAAAGCCTCAAAAGTTTATTGATAATAAACTAGTGGAAGAAACTCTATAGTTAGAATTCAAAAGGTGAGATTGATGGACCATCCTAGAAGAGATTTTCTTTTCTTTATATCTTATTTATTTCTTCATTTATCTATTTATATATTTTGCTGCTTAACACTTATGTAGTATCATAGAAAGAAAAAGATAAGGTGCTTGATAAGCTACAGAAAGCCAAGTAGAGTATCATACTTCCGAGGCCTAACAGAGCATAATGGGAATTTAGACCTTATCATTGTAGAATTGGTATGGCAGGTGGGCCCTATTTTGTCTTGTTTTAATACTATGATTTTATAAAATAAGTTTCACTTTTAGATTTTAAGATGCATTCCCCTATTTCATTTTATTTGCAGTGAATATCACCTCAGCCAGGCAATTAACCGGATGTAGTCGCTTCAGCCATGTTTTCCCCTCATCTGCTTACCAGCATATTAAGATGCATAAGAGAATCCTGGGGCACTTATCTTCTGTCTACTGTGTAGCATTTGATCGAAGCGGGAGGCGAATCTTTACAGTGAGTTAAAAATTTATGATATGTAACATTATGTACTTACAACTGAAGCAAGACTCCATGCCATCTATTGTATTATACTGTATAAGTAATTCTATTTAGACTTACTAATGTAAGAAAAGTTATGTTGAAATTGTAAATAATTTCTTATTTTATATAAATGAAGGGTGAGCCATGATACCCACTATCTTTTGGGGAAATTTATTTAAAAAAAATGTCTTCAGAAGTCTATATAAATTCAAGATAGTTAAGTTTTGTGAAACAGGTAAACTCTGTTTAATTCCATTTAACAGGCATTTATTAAAAGACCTTTTCCATGTGTAATTGCTGCAAGTTTGGTTTTAATAATTATATCACTTCCAAGATTAAATAGTTGAACTATAATGAGGATCAAACTTACATTATATATATTTCTTTGATTTTAGTGTTGCTTATTTTTTAAAACTTAATCTTAAGTTTTACTAAGTCATGCTCTTTGCTTTTGAGTAAAAATTATAACATAATAATATGTCTAAAAATATTGATGTAATTGCTTCATTACTGTTAACATAGAGCTGAGAGAAGTAGCAGAATTCAGATTTCTATTTATATCCTACAGCAAAGGAAATGCTTTATATTTTGAGAAATTATAACTCTGTATATTGTATGACAGAGTCTCCTGCTGATGACTTATGCCTTTAACTATGATGATATAATAATGGTACATGTCATTTTTAATAAATAGGTAATTACTTTCCTGTATTAGAATGGAATTCATTTTATATATTTTACTATATTTAAAACTCATCTGGAATTTTTAAAGGGAAGTGCATCATAAAGAATTTTTACTAGGGATTATTAATGCCCTTGGCTTTCCAGAGAAACCAATGTAGATTATGAACATAAATTTTGAAATATTTGCAGAAAAAAATAATAAGCCAATTAAGCCAAAGACTTCTAGGCACATAGAAAGAAGCAATGGCAGAAATGCTTAATAACTAATCACTTAAGTATTTGCTTAAAATATTTAAAATGCTTTTAAATGCTGTGAAGACTTTGTCACAGATGCCACTGTTAGTTTGAACAATACTTAGTTCTATCATTTAAGCAATGTTTATATTTGCTACTGGGTCCACATATTTTTCTTTAGTAAAATGTTTGCTTTGTAATGTTACTTTCCTTCTGGCTCTTAATGACAAGTTTCTGTTTCATTACAAATCTTCTGTCTTTTGTGTTACTGTAGGGTTCAGATGACTGTTTGGTGAAAATCTGGGCTACAGATGATGGACGCCTCCTTGCTACACTGCGAGGGCACTCTGCTGAAATCTCTGACATGGCGGTTAACTACGAAAATACTCTCATTGCTGCAGGCAGCTGTGATAAAGTTGTGAGAGTATGGTGTCTTCGAACTTGCGCACCAGTTGCTGTCCTTCAGGGACATTCAGCTTCTATTACTTCCATACAGGTGAGAACAATGATATGATCTCTGACATATTCATAAATCCGAGGAATTTTTTTCATTTGTATTATGAATATATTATATATTACATGATATATATTATGTGGATAATAGCAGAAAGAAGGACAACAGAAAAATGCTTATAGAGCTTTGCTTCTCATCTGCAGAGAAATATTTTTATTTTCCTTTTTATATACACCTGTGTCTTTACAAATAAATTTAAAAAAGCAAAATGGAGCCGGTTTTTCAAATCCAGCACGAGACAACATGTTTATTATCTTATGTGTATACGTGAAGAGGGGATTATACTTGTAAATGCCTGCTTGTCCACTAGTGAATACCTGTCAATCAGGATCTAAGCAGGTTCTAACACGAGTATTGTCATACTCTGTTAATATTTAATTCAAGATCTATGCCAGATTTAATATGTGTAGTTTTTATATTATAAAGCTTTAATATTATGAAGAAACCTTTTTATTTTTAGTTCCATTGGTTTTTTTTTTGCTTCCATGTGTTACTCGATATAAAATATGTTATTCATACAATACTTTGACCAGATGTTGGTAGTGTGAGTCCTTGATATCTCAAAAGCTGGTGTGCTTAACAACACTAAGCTGAAGTTTTACCATTCTGTTTTTGTCGAGAGAAACCAAAGAATTTAAACTTTTACATGTAGATAATAGTTTTGTACGAGGCCTTTACTTACATTTCTTGTGTGCTTTTTAAATAACATGTCACTTACTTGTAGGAATCTAGCAGAAAGTGCACTTCTGTATTCTGATTAATTGAGATTATTATGTGGATTGTTTTAAGATCATGCACACACACACACACGCACACACATATATACACATATCCTTGGACTTTGAAATTTCTCACACCTACCCTTAATGATATATTTGATCTTGTGGGTTTGAATTTCGTCTGTACGTTGATTGAACTGATAACTCAAATATCCTCATCTTGACCCCATCTCATAACTATGGCTTTACCTTTCAACTGTGTTCTTAGCATCATTGCATGAACGTCTCAAAATTGAATTCTTTTTCCTCCCTCAAATTTAATCCCACTGTAGCTTTTTCCCTCATCTGTTTAAGTAAATTTTTGCCACAAATAAAATACCTGAAGCGTTTTTTTGCAAAGAAAGGAGGGTTTATTTAGCTTACAGTATCAGATATCAAATTGGAATGACTAAATACAAGCTCTGCGGCTACCTCTTGTCTATATGAATTCATCTTCTAAATAATAAAGGCAGAAGTATGCTTGGAATAAAAACAATGAATCATGGCGGAGGCATGTGTGCATAAAAGTTTAAATCACTCTGCAGGAAGTCCCATAAACACATTGGAGGTAGATATGATCCCTTGAAGGCATACCCTCAATAATCTCTGGATTTCCCCTGATGTCAGAAAGGTCCCATCATCTTTAATAACCTACTTTGTAGACCAACCCTTTCATATGTGGACCTTTGTGGTGACGTACAGCATCCTTATAGTATCATCCAAACATGGTGATTTCATGATCTTAATTAATATTTATCTTCTTCCTGTTCCCTTTATCGAATCTGTCATCCAATCATTTTGTTTTGCTCTTCAAAATATACTCAGAGTCTGGAACATTCTCATGAATTACATCTGAATATGCTGCTTAAAGCCATTAACATCTCTGACCCTAGATTATTGAAACAGGCTTCTCATCGATCTCCCTGCTCTGAATTCTCCCTTTTCCTAGTTTAGACTCTCCCTGGTAACTAGATGATTGTAAACTAGAGGTTACGTCACGTCACTAGTACTCAGGAGCTGGCTAGCTTCTGTTCTGCAGGTAAGAGGCAGCAGGACTCTATAAGCTCTGGGCTTATGCAGTCTCAGCCTCTAGGCTTCCCATGCCCTCATCTACTGTTACCTGCTTTTCATTTTCACTCTGTTTTAGCTGCTGGTAAATTCCTCTCTTCTCCTTTTATTCCCTTCTTTCTGTTTCCTCCTCCTCCTCTTCATTCTTCTCCTTTTCCTCTTCTTATTCCTTACTCTTCCTTCTGTCTCAGCCTCCCACATACTTATGCCAGGGTAAAATGCCTGATTTTTTCCTATTTTGTATCTCTGGAGCAGTCTTCCCTAAACACTCACATAATTTGTCCCTTCACTTTGTAAGTACTCTATGCAGATCTTCTCAAGAAGACCATCTCTGACTTTACCATTTTATTAGTCTACTAACAGTCTGTGTCTTCTTGCTGTATATTTTGATTTAATTCATTTTTTAGAATTTCACACAGGAATACTTTATTTATATTGTTCTCACCCTTCCCTCCAACCCCTGCTTGTGTCACCCTCTCAAATTTGTGACCTCTTCTTAATTATTCTCTCTCTCTCTCTCTCTCCTCTCTCTCTCTCTCTCTCTCTCTCTCTCTCTCTCTCTCTCTCTCTCTCTCTCTGTCTCTGTGTGTGTGTGTATGCGAAACCAGCTGAATATTCTTAGTGTTGCTTATATATGTATGTATTTAAGCCTAACCACTTGGGTTTGGCTAAAATAACAGGATGCTTATCCCTAGAGAAAATTGGTTCTCCCCCTCTCAATAGCACTTCATCTAGGGGTGAAAACTTGTGAAATTTTTTTCCACTCACATTGGCATGTCATTTTGTCTACAGCAAAAATTTCCCTTTGCATTCTATATTATTTACTACAATTTACTAATTCCTTTCATTCACAATGTATTATCCTTCCAATTTATTTATTTTATAAATAACATTGAGATAAAATGGTAAATTAAGAGTGGTTGCTACTGAATGATAGAATTTCAGTTTCCTTTTATGCTATTTATTTCTGATCAATTTTTTATAAGAGTTGTGTATCAGTTTATATGTTCGAAATATATGGATTTTCTTTCATGCCAGTCATGGTGGCAGGTGCCTTTATTCCTAGGAAGTAGAGGCCAGAGGATCTCAGCAAGTTTGAGACCAGCCTGGTCTATATAGTGAATTCTAGGACAGCCAGGACTAAATAGAGAGACCGTGTTTCAAAAAGAAAAAGAAATATGTGTTTTCTTTCGACAATATCTACCATTATTTACCAAATAAAATAATGTAATTAATTTCAATGTGATAAGGTAATTTAAATTAAATGGCCATAATAAAGGTTTCAGAATTTCTTGACAATGAAATTCTCCTTGGTTATGTTCTCATTCCTATGGATCAGAGATCAGCAGCAAATTCACAGACTAGTTAGTTGGTAAATGTTTTAGATTTTGCAGCGTATGCAGTCTTTGTCAAATCACTTTTCTTAAATTGATAAAATAGCTATAGACTGTATAAGGTTACTGTGTCCCATTAAATCTTATTTGTACAGATAGTCGGCAAACTAACTATCATATGTGGGCCATAATTTGCTGACTCTTGCTTTATACTGTCGATTAAGGTTTGTAATAAAAATTTATTTATCTGAGGATTGAAACAGTGTAAAAAGCATGCTACCTGAATCCTGGTTTTCTTTATCTTATCTATTATATATTAGATAATATTAATGGACAATATTTATTTCAAATTTAAGTCTTTAGATTAAACTAATTTTAATATGTACAATTATTGATTTATTTTGATTTGAGTTCAGAATATTTATCAATCTCAGATATATTCATCCTTAATTATTATCTCAGTGGAAATTATTTGGGATTTTAATTCTGGTATTAGGGATTAAACCCAGGGCCTTGTGCATGTTAAGCAAGTGTTCTCCCACGGAACTACTCCCAGCCCTTCAGTTTCGATTTTAAAATTCATACCCACACTGGAAAATATGATCTGCTTTTAAACTTTTTCTTATGTCTTAGCCATCTTGGAGACTGATGGTTCTTCCCTTCTCTATGATTCTCTTTTGAGGAGAAATAAAATGCCAAGAGTCAGAGTCTGAGAAGTATACTATTATAAAGACTCTCTCTCCCTCCCGAGTGCTGGGATTGAAGGTGTGCACCCCACTGCCCAGCACGAATGATTTAAATTTTCAAAAGACAAAATCAACTAGGTATGGTGGCATGCACCTGTAATCCCAGCATTCTTTAGGCAGAGGCAAGCACAGGGCCAGCCAGTCTACACAATGAGATAGAAAACAGCTAGGGTTACACAGCAAAATTTTATCTCAAAAAAATTTTTATAGTTCCTATGAACATATATTTTCTACACTTGTGATTTAACTTAGTAATTTGCTTCTGAATTTATTTTCCATTAAAATATCTTAAAGCATTATTTTAAATTATTTAGAACAGTAGTTAAGTACTAAAATATTTTATGTCAGTTTCAATTTTGACTTTCACTTTTAAGATTTTAGTTTTAGTTTTATTATGTGTATATGAGCAGGAGGAGGGGCGCTGTGTATATGTGTAGAGTGCCTGTGGAGGCCAGAGGAAGGCATTGGATCCTCTGGAGCTGGAGTTTTAAGAGGTTGTGAAGCACCCAGTGTGGGTGCTGAGAACTAAAACCAGGTCCTCTGGAAGAGCCGCAAGCATTAATTGCTAAGCCATTAATTAGCTCTCCAGCCCCTCAGTTAATGTTTTCTGTGGGTTTGGGTGTTTAAAATTGTTTGATAAGTGTCCATTTATCTAGGGAATGTAAGCAGCAAAAATCCTGATACTGAAATTCTCTTGACTTTGTGTGTATTTTTTGCGTGTGCATGTAGGCTTCAGGCATGCATGTGCTACAGCACACGTGTGAAGGGCAGAGCAACTTGCAGGACTCGGTTCTCTCCATCTACTGTCTGGACCCTGTGACTCAAACTCAGAACCTCAGGCATTTTGGCAAACACATATACTCACTCAGCCATCTCACTGCACTGATGCTGAAATTCGTAAATGTTTTATTTATATGTTATATTTGTACAAAAATAGTCTGAGCAGGAAAACTTTATATTTGGTTTTGAATTCTTTTTCAGTTTTGTCCATCAACTAAAGGCACAACTAGATACCTCACTTCGACTGGTGCTGATGGAACAATATGTTTCTGGCAATGGCATGTAAAAACAATGAAGTTTAGGTAAGTAGAAAAATATTTTAGGAAATTTTTGAAAAATTGATTTGTATATCTTCATTCCTTGGTGATACGATCATAGTTCAAGTATTGAAGTATGTACATGTAAATACGCTCCCAGTGCATCATTATATCCATATTTATTTTTATGTTTAGAGATTTTAGAATTTTTTTTATAAAGTCAGTATTGAGGCTATGAAATTCATATGGAAAAGTGTGGTAAGACGTATTTGAACATTTTGTAATAATAGCATTAAATAAAAGCAATATGTTTGCAAAACTATTGTCAACATCTGACATTATAAATTATATTTATGAGGTTTAAAAACTTTTAGCTGAAACTATGATAATAGTTATTATTGACTTCTTTCCTTTAGCTTTTAAAAGTAATATGATATTGAGTAGATCAATTTTCATCAGTGTGCTAAGATTTTTGTCCATTAGATGAGCCTGATAGAATTAAAACATTTCCTTTATTCTTAGGGATCGCCCAGTAAAATTTACTGAGAGATCCAGACCTGGAGTTCAGATATCTTGTTCATCTTTCAGTTCTGGTATGTATCAAAATTTAATGCTTTGATTACTCAAAATCATCCATGTATAAAAGATTGATTTACATTTTTTTGTGAAGAAAAAAAATGTGTGCTTGAAAATTAACCATACCAATGTTGTAAACCATCTGTTATATGCTACATGAACCTGTTTGATTAATAGCACCTAGTAATAAATTTTATTAATTTAATATATTTTTTACATAATGCTGGTTTTATTTGGCAAAGAATAAGCAGTTACTAGCTCAAATATCCATTAACCAGAAGTTCCTAACTAACCAGAATGTATACTTCATATATAAGATGTAAGATAATTGTAAGAAATATTCTTAGAGTTTTAGCATAGTATTTCTATATAAAATATAGTTATTCTTAAAAAGTTTAACTTATTGTTTTTAATCAATAAGCCATCTTTATAATTGGTAAATTTTCTTAGGTGAAAAATATATTTGTTTTACATAGTCTCTCTTTTTATCTTTTTCTCTGTCTTTGTCTCTTATGGCAATGAGAATTGGACCTATGGCTTTGAATGTGCTAGGCAAGCCCTCAGACATTGAACTATATCCACAATTCTCTACTTTTTCACTTTTATTTATTCATTTTTAACTTTTTAAACCTTAAGGTCTTTTTTTTTTTCTTCCCTGAGACAACCCTGGCTGTCCTGGAACTCACTTTGTAGACCAGGATGGCATGAAACTCATAGAGATCTGCCTGTCTCTGTCTCCCAAGTCCTGGGATTAAAGGCATGTGCAACCACACCCAGCCAGAGGTCTTTAATTTTTAACATTTATTCTTTTATTGTGTGTGTGTATGCGTGCACGTGTGCTCCCTGACACATTTGGGTAGGTCCGAGTACAGCATTTGGGAGTTAGTTTTCTCCCTCTCCCTTGTGGGTTTTGAGGATTGAACTTTGATCCATAGGGCTTGACAGCAAGCACCTTAATGCACTGAGCTGTCTCATGGGCTTTTACTTTCTTATTTGAATGCAAGATCTCACTTAATTGCCGAGGCTGGCCTTGAAGTCACACTGAAGCCCTAGCCAACTTTTAGCTTATGGTCTTTCTGCCTTAGCCTCCCTAGTAGCAGAATTATAGTTGTGTTAATTGATACAACTCTCCTGTTTTTCTTGAATTTTATTTCCTTTTCTTTGAAATGTTAGCATGACGTCAGTATTTATAAGACAGTTTTGTGTTTCTTGAATGCTTGTTACTAATACAAGATGAAGAATTAAATGGATCTAAAAGGAGTTCCTTGTTACTATGTGTTTTGTTTTGAATCTTCTAGGTGGTATGTTCATTACAACAGGTAGCACTGACCATGTTATTAGAATATACTATTTGGGTTCTGAGATACCAGAGAAAATTGCGGAATTAGAATCACATACGGTAAGAGCAAAATAAGAAACTTATTCTTTTATCTCCTTCTCTTGTCTTTTCTGATCTGTACCATATTTTAGTGTAGATGAATATTAAAACCTTTAACTTAAGATGTCTGTTTTTTCTTCATGGTTTTTCATAACAGAGTTTCTCTGTGTAACAGTCCTTCCTGTCTTGGAACTCTCTCTGTAGACCAGGCTGGCCTAAAACTCAGAAATCTGCCTGCCTCTGCTTCCAAAGTGCTGGGATTAAAGGTGTGCACCACCACCACCCAGCAAGATGTCTCTTTAGTAATGAGAATAAATGTGAATTTTGGAATTAATAATTTTGTCCAATAAGATGAGCCCTATTTGACTGTACATAAAATCTTCACATACTTAAAAGACATTTTAAGTATATTCATATGAAAAATACTTTTATGAATTGAGCTTGTTGCTCTGTATGTTTTTCACAGTATCATCAAAGGCTCAATTGAATCTAATCTTCCTTAGCAATAGCAGTCTTCATTTATTTTTTGTTATTAATATTTTATTTAGCATACAAAGAAATTGGCTTCAATATATCATTTTCATACATGGATCTTGTACTTTGTTCTTATTAAAAACCCATTTCTATACCACCCTTCCTCTCTTTTCATTTAATTTTACATATATTCCATTATCCTCTCTTATTCTTCTCATCCACTTAGATCTCTTTCTCCTCTCTCACAGTCTTCTTTCTATTTTCATGTCATGCACATCCAAACATACGTGTGTTTAGATTCCATGTATCAGAAAATACATTTGACAGTCTATGCCTGGTTTATTTAGCTAAACACAGTGATCTCCAGTTACATCCAATTTCCTGCAAATGTCAAGATTTCGTTCTGTTTTATGCATAGAGAATCACATTATATATGTGTATCACCTTTTCTTTATCCATTCATCTGTTGGTGGACATGTAGGATAGTTCCACTTACTAGTTACCAAGAGTAATGCACAATGGACATGAATATCCAAGTATGTCTGTGATAGGTGGATTTAGAGTCATTTATATGAATGGACAAGAGTAGTATACAGGGGTTATATTGTAGTATTACTTTTGAAATTTTCAAGAAACGTCTATACTGGTTTTTATAGTGCCTATAACACTATACATTCCCATTGGCAGCGTAGGGGTTCCTTTTTCTTCATATCCTGGCCATCATTTTTGTAGTTTGTTTGTTTTCTGAAGTGAGATGGAATCCTAATGCAGCTTGAGTCTGCATGTCCCTGATGGATAAGAATGTCGAGTACCTTTTCAAATATTTATTGATCATTCGCATTTCTTCCTTTGAGAACTGTACAGTTTTAGACATACCAAATCCTGCTTGCTCTCACCTTTCTGCTTCGTATTCCAGATGCTAAATATTGGAAGTGTATTTAAATTTTGCCCAAGAAAATCTTAGAAATATTCAAAGATCTCATTCTGAGACCACTAAGTGTAAGAAATCCATTTGAGCTAAGCATGAGAAGGCAATTCCTCTGCACTGTGTATACAAGCACAGTCTAGTTCATAGAGCTGTGGGGGAGGAGAGAATATGTGTGTAGGAAAAAATTAAGGGGGAAACGAAGAAAATTTGATTTGCAACACCAAAGTATTTTTACCAAGTTTAAAAAAAAATCCCCCATTGAAATGAGTGATTTAACACTCGCGTTAGTTGTTATGGTTATATTATTTCTTCAGGAAATCTAAAATCAGTGATGTTGACTGTTAGTGAGGATTCGGAATTTATCAGTAAATAGCACATTGACACCACAAAACAATATAAACTAGAAATATGTGGATATATAGATAGCTTAATAATTTATAAATATTAGAATAATAAAGTACAAAGGATTTGCTATTGTTTTATTAAAAGTTAAGTTAAAGTGCAGCTTGACAGCTAGAGATCGTGAAAAGGTTACTCAGTGTGAGGAGAATTCATTAAGCTTTGTTGTCAAAGAAAGTGTGAAAAGTTATCAGTTTCAGCTTAATGTTTAAAAGGACACATGGCAAAACAGAAGTAAATAGTTTTTTTTGAAGTTATACAAATAAGACAATTGGGAACTTTCACTGAACTCAGTTGTCTTAAGGTGACTTCTATTACTGTGTTGTCTTAGGGAGGATGTAATATTCAGAGCTCTGCATCTTGATATGATTTACAGGCAGATTTGTTTATATCTAGTTGGTTTCGGAAGGCCACCAACCTACTTAGCTTGCACTTTGATAGAAGCTTTGGCGATTTATCTTTTTAAGTTAAATGATTTTATTTTAGAATTGAAAATCATTTAAATAGAACTAAGCTTTTGGGTATAAATTTAGGGGAAGGGCACTTTATTTTTCATGTAAGTTCATTTTAATCAAAAGTCTGTTCTGTGTTTTAGGACAAAGTTGTTGCTGTTCAGTTCTGTAACAACGGAGACAGGTAAATATGGAGTACTTATTTGTATAAAGAAATATTTGATGTTTTTTATTATTCAATCCAAAGCAATATGGTTGATATCCAGACACTGGCTTCTCAGGAATCTCCCTTAGAAACCCTTTTCTAGGCTAAGCGTCTGTCTTCACATTACCTTCCTCAGACTTAAGCTCCAGTTTGCAGTCACTGCACTCATTCCTAGAAATGAGTTTGTATCCTAATCCAACTTCTGCAGTTCTGGGGATTCCTTATTGTACCCCAGTTTCACTAACGAACAGAGGTTTTTTTTTTTTTTTTTTTTTTTTTTTTTTTAGATGATCTTCATGGCTAGTTTTAAAGATAAAACCTAAAAGATGCATTTGTAGGCAGGGAGATTACTTTATATGGTCTTTGGCAACAGAAGCAGGCTGTACTGATGCTGTCTGCTGTTTGGGAGGTAACTTTAGAGAAAGTAACTCAAAGTTTCTTTTCACTTTACATACGCATGCACAAGGCAGAAAATAACTATTTTGTTCAGTCACTTAGGTTCAAAGTCCATGTCTACCTTCCTTGATACCTTCATCTCTCATTGAAATTTTTAACTCAGGAGTGACCATAGACTGTCGGCTCCTCATCTTCCCGAGTTCTTTTGTGTTTACTTGGTGTTTTCTGTTTTCTTCAGCACCTAACTTCGTGAAGAATTCTGGTATTTGATTAGTATGTCTCTGACGAGTAAATATTTGTTCTATTCAGAAATTTTAAAGCATTTTCTCTTCTATTGCTCTGAAATAAAATTTAAATGTCAACATGACATTTCCAAATTCTGTACAACTTGACTTAGACAACTGTGTTCCTTCTCATGTGAATCTATCTGTACATGTGTGTTCTCTAGTTGCTTTGTGTATTGTTTGTGTTCCATACTTTGCTATTATCTCACCCGTTGATTTTCTTATGCTTTTCCTCACATAATTCCTAGTGGGAAATGTCATTCCTTACTTTCTACCTTATCTTCTTTTCCCTCCTTCACGTCCTATCTCCCTTCTTGTCTCTCCTTTCTTTTCTCTCTGTTTCCTTTCTTTCCCTCCTGATTCTGTTCTATCTGTGTTTCATCTGGCCTTGAAGATTCGTGTCTTACTCGGAGCCTTTCCTAAGGCCTCCAGATTTTATATTTATTTTGACATCCTCTCAACATTTTTATCACTAGTCTCTACTACTTAGAAGATACATTCCCTATCTCTGTAAAATTAGACCTTACATACAAATAGCCATTTTAGAACCCTCTAAAATATCCGACCCCAAAATGTAATAATCTATGCTGGTCTAAAATTTGATAGAAAATAGATCAAGTTAGCATATATTTGTATTTATATGCCCACATGACAACTCTGTGGGTTTCTATTTTATTTCTAAGTACTTTTGAACAATGGGTAGTTACAAAGATGAATTTTGACCTACTTTGTATTTTTTAAAAGCAAATACTTATGGTTTACAGTTTACCTATATTAAGAATGACAAAACCTTAAAATAAGCCGGGCGGTGGTGGCGCACGCCTTTAATCCCAGCACTCGGGAGGCAGAGGCAGGCGGATCTCTGTGAGTTCGAGACCAGCCTGGTCTACAAGAGCTAGTTCCAGGACAGGCTCCAAAACCACAGAGAAACCCTGTCTCGAAAAACCAAAAAAAAAAAAAAAAAAAAACCTTAAAATAAAATTTAACCATATTACCATTTTAAAATGACTTTTGAATCTATTTTTCTTGGTGTGTATATATTTTTCTATGTGTGTGTGTGTGTATTTGTGCTCACCACATATATGTGGGTGCCTGCATAGACCAGAAGAGGGCTTGGATCTCAGAGCTGGAGTTATAAGCAGACATAGGTCATATGGCATGGGTGCTGAGAGCCAATTCTGGGTCCTCTAGAAGAGCAGCAGTACTCTTAACTGCTGGGCCTCCTCTTCAGGCTCCTATAAGTTGGTGATATTTTAAGATTTAGTTTTATTTTTAATTGTGTGTGGGGATTTGTGCATGCATGAATCAGTATCCATATTTGCGTGGGTCCCTGAGGAGGCTACAGAGATCCAGATCCTCTGGAGCTAGAGTTAACTGGAGGTTGTGAGCCTCCTGACATGGTGCTTGAACTTAGGTCTTCTAGAAGAGCAATATATGCTCTTAACTGCTGAGACATCTCTCTAGCACTTATTTTTACTTTTAATCCTCCCTCCCTCCCCCCCTCGGTTTGTGTGTGTGTGTGTGTGTGTTCTAAATGAGGGTATGCGGAGCTGAGTACAGTGTCCACAGAGAGGATCAGATCTTGTCAGATCTCATGCATTTGGAGTTAGAGGCCTTCTTAGCCACTGAGCCATCTCTCCAGAACCCATATTACTATTTTTTCCTACTGAAAGAACCTGCAATGTTAATTCTTGTCTATTTGTAAATGTGTGTTTCAAATACATTGTTACTAAGTCTTAAAAAATAAATGCAGTCAATACATAAAAAAAAATCTTATATAAGTCTAAAAATGTAAAAAGTATACAGACCATGTAAAATGAATGGATGAATGTCTGAAATATCAAAATACTGACATTTGCTTTTTCTAAGGAAGGATCATAGGTGAATCTTTGCTTATTCTTGAAATTCTTGGTACTCATTTTCTTTATTAGTATAAAAACAAGCAATTCCTATTTAAAATATTCAATTTCACCAATAAGAAAATATAAATTAAAATCACTAACAGAATTTTCTTTAAAAATTACAAGATAATTAAAATTTTTATATTAAATATGTTGATGATTATAAATTGATTCTTGCAACTTAAGATTCTTATTTTTTTTTTTCAAACTGGGAAACAATTTGGCGGTACACATTAAGAACACTTAAAATGTACCTGTTTTAACTCAGTACAATATATGAGACTGTACAAAGATAGAGATGTTCTTCATAGCATTAAGTTTAAAGCTGTAATGTAAAAATAATATGCCTTAGTTAGGGTTTCTATTCCTGTGAAGAGACACCCTGACCTTGGCAACTCTTAGAAGCATTTAATCGAGATGGCAGCTTACAGTTCCATAGGTGCAGTCTATTATCATCATGGCGGGGAGCATGGTGGTGTGCAGGCAGACATGAAAGTGTACAGGCTGCAGAAAGAGCTACTGCATGCTGACATGCAGGCAACAAGAAGTAGACTGACAGTCCTGCATCTTGTAGGCAAGAGGAAGCAGTCTGCGACACTGGGCAGTATCTTGGGCATATATAAGACCTCAAACTCACCTCCACAGTGACACCCTTCCTCCAGAAAGACACCTACTCTAACAAAGCCACGCCTTCTAATATTGCCATTCCCTTTGAGGGCCATTTTCTTTCAACTACCATATAATGTAATTATCGTTATGAGCTTCATTAAGTAAATTTTGATATCATCCATGTACTTGAACACTTACTGAAATTGATAAGTTTATACTTATAAATATAGATTAAGCTCTACAAAATATAACTATGAGAACAATATTGCATATGGTAGGATTCTGTTTCCTAAGGGGGAAATTGGTCAATATATATGTTTCAATGGATTTTTATTTTTTTATACAGTCTCTTTGTATGTAGCTCATGCTGGCCTTGAACATGTGATCTTCCTTCCTCATCTTCTTGAGTACAACATGTTTGGTTTAAATGCATGTCTGAAATAGTAGAACAAATACAGTATCAAACTTGTGGGTGAACACATGTACTGTTAACGGTAGCTCATAATGAAACTTCCTGTATATTTATAGTGTTGTACAACCTTCAGTGTTAATCTTTGAACAAACATGTTCTTTAACCTTATAGATGCTCATTCCCTTTAGCTGTGAATCCTAAAGCCTATCATCACTCTTTCCCGGCACTGGGCAACTTTTCCTCTTTGTTAGTAAACGTACTTGTATATTCAGTATTCACCCACATTACAAAATGCGTCACTTTTCATTATTGAGCAATAGTCTGTTATATGAATGTCATATTTTCTTTATCCACTGGTAATCATTTCCTTTGTTTCTGGTTTTGGGATTACTGAGTGTTCTCTGAGTCTTCACATACACGTTTTATATGGACTATTGTTTTTATTTATTGGTGAATATGTACTTAGAATAGGAACGCTAGGTGGAAAGGTAACTTTATGTTTAGTATTTTAGGAATTGCCAAACTGTTTTTTAAAATCAGTGTACTGTTTTACATATCCCAGCAGTGTATGAAGGTTGTTCAGAAAAATGTGATGAGTTTCAGAAAAATAACAAGGCTATTTTAACTTTTTTTTTCCAGTTTAAGATTTGTTAGTGGAAGTAGAGATGGAACAGCAAGAATATGGCAATATCAACAACAGGAATGGAAGAGTATAGTGCTAGATATGGCTACTAAAATGAGTGGGTAAGAATGGGTATTAGCTATTTCAGGGGGTTTCTCATGGCATACCATCTTTTGCATTGCCCTATAGTTAATAGTGAATATAATTTTCGTGTTTGTAAATAGTTTGAAATTAATCACTAGGTATGAAATTTATACCTTGATTCAGTCTCTTAGCAACTGTTCCTTTGCTGTTGATTGACTAGAACATTGCTGAATACTACATAATAAGTTTACCTTTTACTCTGATTACAGAGGACTCCCTTGTATTTCGTATTGTTAACATTTAATCAGTATCTGCTTTCATCAGATTACTGCTTGTTAGAAGATATGTCACTCTCTTTAAATAATTTGATTTATTCATGTTTGACCTTTAAATTGACTACCTTATTAAACTAAACTGACTTTATAGTCACAGACAGGTATTATTAATGTCATGGTCATTTAAGTAAACAAATTTCCTGATGCTTATTTGCAAAGCCTATTATTTTTAAAAATTTAAAAGTAATATTTAAGGGGATAATATAATCATTGTACATTTTTTATTGTCTGGCAGCCAACATGATCATATTGTGAATTTTACTTTATAAGGTATTGAGTTCTTCCTGTTCTCAATTTCATGTGCTTCTAAGTAACTATTATATTAGTTTGGTTTTTATCACTGTGATTAAACATAATAGCCAAAAGGAACTTGGGGAGGAAAGGGCCTTATTTCGTCTTACAACTCCCAAGTTATACTCCATCACTGAAGAGCTCAAGGCAGGAACTGAAGCAGAAGCCATGTCAAACACTGTTTACTTAGACTTGCTCTCCATAGCCTGCTCAGCCTGCTTTCTTACTCAGGACCACCTGTGCAGAGGTGGTTGGGGCCTCCCGTGTCAATGGTTAGTCAAGAAAATGGCCTACAGTCTTACCTAAAGACCTAATGGAGGCATTTTCCCAATTGAGATTTCATTTTCCCGTATCCAATTGACAAAAAGCTAACCACTACTATTTACCTACAAGTTTTTAACCTTCACTGCTATCAGTTTATGGGTAGTATTCTATGATGGGGTACAGTTTCTTTCATGAATACTCTTTGGATTATTTTATCTAATCATTTGCATCTTTTAGAAAATTTTGTCATAGTTTGCTGCTTTGTGTTTACCTTTGTTAAAATATGCAAGATACACATACTTCAAATTTGTACTTCAGGAATAATTTGACCTCCGCAGAAGACAAAGTCACTAAGCTGAAGGTGACGATGGTGGCTTGGGATCGTTACGACACCACTGTTATTACTGCAGTGAACAATTTCCTTTTGAAAGTTTGGAATTCTGTCACAGGGCAACTACTTCATACTTTGTCTGTAAGTATTATACTTTTTTCTAGGAGAAGAAACTATTTAAGCCTAATGCACTGGCGTGTTGTAGGTCCAACACTTAGAAGACCGAGCTATGAAGAATACTTGAACCTAGGAGTTTGAGACCAGTGTGGGCTGTGAAGTGAGACCTTGTTCCCAAAAAGAATGAAAAGGGTCAAAGTGCATTATTCTAGGAATAAGACATTTAAGTTTTACTTTCCTTTCTGTGACTTATTAGCCTTTGGAGAATATTTTTTTTTGGTTTTTCGAGACAGGGTTTCTCTGTGGCTTTGGAGCCTGTCCTGGAACTAGCTCTGTAGACCAGGCTGGTCTCGAACTCACAGAGATCCGCCTGCCTCTGCCTCCCGAGTGCTGGGATTAAAGGCGTGCGCCACCACGCCCGGCGCCTTTGGAGAATATTATGGGGATCTTTTGGTACATCTGCCAGATATATATATATATATATATATACCACTGAAAACAGGAATGATTTTTGTTATTAATTACATTTATTCGTTCATTTCACATCTCAACCTGTCCCCCCCAACAACTCCTCCTCAGTTTCTGTTCCAAAAGGGGCAGGTCTCCTATGGGTGTCAACAAAGCATGGCATATCAAGTTGAGGTAGGACTAAGCACTTCCCTTTGTATTAAGGGTGGGCGAGGTAACCCGCATGGGAATAGATAGTAGTCCCATGAGTAGGTCAAGCTGCACAACTGTCACACATATGTAAGGGATAGCCATGCTACAATCCATAGCCCCAGAGAGGCTAGGTAACAAGGAGGGGGCAAAGTAGAACAGGGACACATGGATTGCTCTCAGAAGGGGAAATATAAGAGATCTCCTGGGTAGACTGGGGGCTGCTAGAGATAGGAACATGAGGAATTGGCTTAGGGGAGTGGATGGAGGGGAGAATATTGAAAGAGATGTCTTGATTGTGGGGGGGGGGAATTGGGGGTCAGGTAGAAACCTGGTGCCAGGGAAACTCCCAGAAATTCACAAGGATGACCCCAGAGAAGACTCATATCAACAGTGGACAGGTAGCCTGAACTGGCCATCTCCTGTAATCAGATTGATGACCACCCGAATTTTTATCAGAGGGCCTTTATCCAGTAACTGATTGAAGCAGATGCAGAGACCGATAGCCAAGCACTGGGCTGAGTACCCAGAATCCCGTTGAAAATAGGAAGGAGGGATTGTAATAGCCACAAGGTTAAGGTCATGACAGGGGAACCCACAAAAGCAACTAACCTGGGCTCATAGGATCTCACAGACACTAGGCCAACAGCTAGGAATTATTTTTAAAGATTATTTCTAAGTCTAGTATTTATCTATTTCTGAATGTTAATATATCTTCAAGTATGCAATAATTAATTGGTTTGTAGCAAGGATTAGGATTTATTATTTTTTTATTTTTCTTTTTTAAAATATTTATTTATTTTATTGGTGTTTTGCTTGCATATATGGCTATGTGAGAGTGTCCAAATCCATGGGACTAGCATTTCAGACAGTTCTAAGATGCCATGTGGGTGCTGGGAATTGAACCTGGGTCCTTTGGGAGGACAGCTGGTGCTCTTAATTACTGAGCCACCCCTACAGCCCCTGGATTTTTTATTATTATGTTGCAGGTATATCCTTCATTTTCTATCTTCAATGATCAGTTTACATAAGAAGTAAAAGAGGAAGAAGTAGGAGAAAAACTAGTGCTTTTTGATTTCAAATATATTTCTCATAGTAAAAGGCTCTTACATCTGTAGAATTAAGCAGAATATCATGTGGGTGGGGTTCTTTGTTGGTTCGTCATGTTATGAGTGGATGCCTGTTTCCCTTCTCTGCTTTAGTTATCAATTCATAAGCATTTTACTGAGACAAATCCAAGTGAACGTCTGTTGGATATAATATAGTATTAAATGGCAGGGTTTAGACTAGAAACTCAACTCACTTTCTTAAGGAGTACCTTGCTAACTACTAATTCTGTAAGATTTCAGCATGTAACATACTGAGGTGAGAAGCTCCACAGGTTTGAGTCTAGCCTGGGCTACATGTTGAATACCACGATAACCTGGGCTGCATAGGAAAATCATGCCTCAACACCAATCAACTAGTTAATAAATAAAAGCAAGCAAAAATGCTAACCTATTCTTTCCTTGACTCTTAAATTGAAAGTGTTGGTTTGGATCAATACTCCAAACAAAAAAATATAAGCTATATTTTTGTAAGCTATGTAGATTATAACATGTGTGTGTGTGTATATATATATATATATATATATATAATCATTTTTTCTAGTAGCTAAAATTTAAAAGAACCAACTAATTTTGGTAATACACTGAATATATCCAAAATACTATCATTTCAACATGGAACTAATACAGGAATTGATAATGAAACATCACTTTTCATGCAAAATCTTCATGTAAAACATCTCAATTTGTAGTACCCATATTCCAAATGCTTAATATCCACAGATAGCTGGTAGTTACTGAGTCAGACATGGAACATACATATCTCTAAATTCCCACCTTTAGGAAGTGTAGCTGTTAATTTACTAAATCTATGTAGAATTCCATCTTCATAGTTACCTTGAAGGTCTTGTTTAGTGACACTCTTAGTATGGACTCATTGTCTGTTCTCACTGGATTTTACTGACAGAATTCGTCTTGGTAACAGACAAAGCTACTTAATTTTCTTTTTCTTTCTTTGTTTTATGTAGCCCAGGCTAGCCTTAAATTTTCTATTTAGCCATTGATGACCTTGAATTTCACTAGATAGTTTAGATTGAACCTGTGAGCTCTGAGACTTCAGGTACCATGATGAGAATGTTAGGTAAAAACCAGTCCAGGCCTTTTATTAGGGTGGTTGTGAAAGATTCTGGTGAAATTTCTTTATTCCTTTCTTGTTCTCCAACTCTTATTTTACTTTTGAGATCCTATCTTGTGTAGTTCTGAGTGGTGGCAAACTCACTTTGTAGTCAAGGGTGACCTTTGATTGCCTCCACCCATGCCTTGCCTACTGGAAGTACATATGCCGTCACATCCTGCTTGTTGTATTTTCTGTGGCTTTTAAAAAATTATCCAAGTTCTACATCTCCAAATTACATTTTAGTGGTCAGTGGGCATTAATTATCTTTCTGTGTCTTTTATATCTAAGACATCAGGTTTATAAAACCAGCAGTTGTACACTTAAGAACCTCTAAAATATTTATTGATGAAATACCCATGAGTAGATGCTATTCAGTTGGTTTGCATTAATTCATCTCAATTAGATTTTCAGTGCTCAAGATCCTTTGGACAAATAGACCAGACATCTGGTGTTCCTCTTCATTTCTAACATTGATTTTCATTGTAGGGGCACGATGATGAAGTGTTTGTTCTAGAAGCACATCCATTTGATCAAAGGATAATACTTTCAGCGGGTCATGATGGGAACATTTTTATTTGGGACCTTGACCGAGGGACCAAAATTCGAAATTATTTTAATATGGTAAGAAATCTTTGTTTATAAAGTTCGTATTAAATCTCACTTTGTTTTTTTTTTCTTTGTTTTGATAACCCAGTTGCCAAGCAAAAGGAACAGCTTGTCTTCTATGTTTAAATCAGTGAAATCATTCAGAGAATGATTCAAGGGCTTAGGGTTAAATCTTTCAACATGGCTATTTATCTTGAGGTTAGCAGTTTTCAAATTTTGATATATACATCTAAACTGAATCGTTCAATCTGATTTTTTACAATTATATTTAAAATGTAAGCTAAAATACCTAAAGGCCAATGTGTAAACTATAATTTCAACTTATGAATACAAAGAAAAAGCCTAAATCATAACTCTGTCTCTTATATAAACCTCAACTATATGAGTTTCATAGTTGAAAACTTATTTGGAAAATATATATTAGTATGTAAACATGTTCTGTTATTGTTGTTGGAGAAAACAGTGTCTCATATAGCCCAAGTGTGCCTGAAATTGTCAGTAAACCAGAAATGACCTTTAACTCCTGATCCCCCTGCACTAGCTCCTGAGCGCTTGAATTGCAGGTGTGCACTGCCATACCTGGCTGTGGCTTATTTCTTTGAGACAGGATCTTTTGTACTGATATAAATGGTTGTAATAAAAATCTCATACAAGTTATGTAAAACATTGATTAGTTATCATGTCTCAGTAAAACACCATTCTTTCATGATGTGCATACTCATATCTTGCATGTTTAGGGTCTTTTTCTTAAGAATAGTTCCCACTAAACAACGTTAAACTGTACATGGACCTTTGAGTTCATGTCTAAAGACTTTATGTAGATCCCAGATCATTAATAATCGTATGTCTTTGGTTAGTTTATTTACATGGTTTAATTTTAAGATAGTTATTTAAAGGCGTGTCTTAGAGCTTAAGATATAAAAATATCTTCACTTTGTTGAATAGCACCTTTGTCAATTTGCATATAGATCCTTTTAACTCTCCTCATTCATCCATTCATTATTTCATGAGTTATTGTGTGAGGTGCAGCTGTTCATCACATCCACCTCAATTTTATCCTCTATAATTATATTTCAGAGACTTACTGTTTACTCTAGGGTTCTGGCTACAGATGCCAGAGAGTGCATTGGAATGTTGATTCATCACAGAATTCAAGAGAAAAGTAGCCAGGAGAAGCTATTGTGTACTTAATGTTTGAGAAGGACTCTTAAAATGACTTAAGGGATTCCTCTGAATTTCAGATTGAAGGCCAAGGTCATGGGGCAGTGTTCGATTGTAAATTTTCACCAGATGGAAACCATTTTGCCTGCACAGATTCTCATGGTCATTTGTTGCTATTTGGCTTTGGCTGCAGTAAATACTACGAAAAGGTTAGTATATATCATTTTTGTTGCAGGTAATAATTTGGGATTGTACCATTCAGAATTGATTTTTTTCATTCTATGTATTCATGAAACATGGTACAAGAAGTGTATATTGTATATTGAGCATATGTCCTTCCCTTTTCTCTGCCCCCACGTTAGTCTCCCCAGATAGTTTCACTTCTTCATTCATGTCGTATATATAGATTGTTTTTTGTATTTATGTGAATTGTGGGGCCCATGTATGAGAGAAAACATCATATTTTTTTCCCTTCAGTGCATTAAATGTTCAGTGGACAAATTTCTTTCCTTCCTTGGTTAGGTTTACCAAAAGATATTTTAGGTTTTTTTCTGAGGCTAATATGAGTGGGGTTGTTTTCTTCTTCACTGTGTTTGCCACCAGTATAAAAAAAAAAGGCTACTGATTGTTTTACGTTAATTTTGTATCCTGCCATGTTCTTTGTTCTGTCAGCTTTATCAGCTCTAGAGTTTTAAAAGGTTTTTTTTAGATTGATTTATTTTATGTGTATGGATGTTTTACTTGCATGTATTTATCTGCACCATATGCATGCCTGGTGCCTCGGGAGTCAGAAGAGGGTGCCCAGGAACTGCAGCTACAGATGGTTGCGAGCCACCATGTGGGAGCTGGGAATTGAATCCAGTCCTCTGCAAACAGGGGCTATTAACTGGTGACCCATGTCTCTAGCCCCACGTGCTGAATTTAGAATCTCTTGTGTGTGGAGTCATATTCTCTAAAAAGAAAGGAACTTTGATTTCTTCCTTTCCTGTTTGCATTCCCTTCATAGCTATCTCTCGTCTTAGTCTTCATAGACATCAGGCACTGTACTAAATGAAAGTGAGGAAAATAGACCTACTTGTTCTGGATGCTGGTGAAAATACTCGGAGTTTTACCCATTTAGTTTGGTACTGGCTATAGTTTTTTTATATTTATCTTTCTTATGTTGAGATATGTTATGCTTTTTGAATTTTTTTGTATATTTTATATGTATGGATATTTTGTATGCTTGTATGTTTGTACATCACATGCATGCTTGTTGCCATTGGAGACAAGAAAAATGTGTCATCCCTTGGAACTGAAGTTACAAATGGTTGTGGGTACTAGTGATTGAACTGCTGTCCTCTGGTAGGGCAGTTTGTGCTCCTAACTGCAGAACTACCTGTCCAGCCCATACTTTTTTGAAAAGGTTTTATTTTTATATATATACTTGGGTGGGGGGAGGGTGGGTATGCTCACATGAGTGCAGGGCTTGTGGAGGATAGAAAAGGGCATTGGATCTCCCTGGAGTTGAAGTTGCTGGCAGTTGTGAACTGTCTGACGTGTGGTCCAGGAAATGGACTTCAGTCCTCCGGGAGAAGGAGTGTGTACTCTTAACTGCTGTGCTATTTCTTCAGCCCCCAAGATAGGTTGCTTCTATTCTCAATTTCTTTAGCACTTTTGTCAAATCGTCAGAAGTCTTTCTGAATTAAATGGATGATCGTATGGTTTCTGTCTTTGGGTCTACTTATGTGATAGATTTATTGATTTATGTGGAATTATCTCTTCTGAGTTGAAGCCAGCTTGATCATGTTGAGTGACATTGTTGATGTGTTCTAGAGTTTGGTTTGCAAGTATCTTATTTTTACTTTTATGTTCATTAGGGATACTAGTCTATAATTTTATTTTTGTTTTGTCTTTATATGGTTTTTTTTATCAGGGCAATAATGTCTTTGTAAATAGACATTGGTAGTATTCTTTCCTTTTCTGTTTTATGTAGTTACTTGAGAAGCATTGGTGTTCATCCTTCTTTAATGGGCTGGTTGAATTCAGAAGCTGTTTTTTTTTATTTGCGAGATTTTTTCTCTGATGGTTTTAATCTTGTGACTTGTTATAACTCAGTAAACTGTTTGTCTCATTTCCATCTACTTTTGTTGCATCATCTGTGTAGCCCTCCATCCATATCTTTTAGTTTTTCTGCTACAAAGCTGGCATCAAACTTACTGCAACTCTCTCCTCTGTCTTGGGAGATTGTGCTAGGATTATAGGCATGCTGTACCACATCCAACTGGTTCTTTGTATTTTATTAGCTATGAGTCTAGGGAGAGTGTAGAATCTTATAGTGGGAAGAGACATCGTCATCATTGAGGTTAGCTCAATAGCTTTCCATGTTGATTTGTTGACCTTTATTATGCTCATCATGAATGTTATGCTTCATTTATTCTTGAATAAAAATAAGAACTCAAGTTATAGGTTTGTGTGTTTGCTATAAGTCATCAAAATACACAGCTTCTGATAGATTGTTGCCTTATTTCTTATTCTAATTAGGGAAATATGAGGTTCCCAAAATAATGCAAATCAGAATTTAGAGATAAGAAAACTACTATTTAGGTCATTTGTTTCTTCCTAGAGGAACATATGGTAACACAGAACTATGAGCGAATATAAAAGCTGTATGATTCAAAATATATGCTATAGGGATGAAAATAAGGGCCTGGACCATACTTTCTCTGGTATGTTAAACACTAACAAAACGTCTGTTACAAAGATTCCAGATCAGATGTTCTTCCACACTGATTATCGACCACTTATCCGAGATGCGAATAACTATGTATTGGATGAGCAAACTCAGCAAGCTCCTCACCTTATGCCTCCCCCATTCTTGGTGGATGTCGATGGAAATCCTCATCCTACAAAATTTCAACGACTGGTACCAGGACGGGAAAATTGTAAAGATGAGCAGCTTATTCCTCAGTTGGGTTATGTGGCTAATGGTATGCTACCTCCTAAAGCAAATTTAAAATGTTGTAGATGGATAGTTCGTACTAAATTCTGAAATGGGCCATAGCATGCATTATATACTATTTGTATTCATTTTTACTTGTAGATTTCAGCTTACCAGAGTAGTTTTTTTATTGTTTAGCTCTGCTGTGCAAAGTAACTGGTTTAGGACAAACAGTAACGTGCCCAAGAGGTAATTTGTTGACCTACCACAGTGGAAACCATTGCCATATGTATGACCTTGTTCTGCTTAGTGACTTCTGGTAATGATTAAACTTACCAATTTTACTATATTAAGATTAATTGGTAAAGTTATAGAGTATGGATACTTCATTTTGAAAACTGCTAGTTAATGAAACCCCCAAAATGAGACTGGGTTTCTTTAGATAGATGTGTCAGCTGTGTGTCCTGTCTTTTCTGCTTCCTCATCCATGGAATGCCTTTGTATTGGTTTGGTTTTTCACAGTTTTCATTGAATTATAGAGGAGTAAGTTTTAGATTCGCAAATAGATTTCCTTGCCTCCTTAATTTTGTTTTTAAAAAATAGGATCTCACTATGTTTCCTGGGCTAGCTCAGAATTCTCATTTCTTCAGGCTTTAGCCTTCTTACTGTTGATATTATAAGCATGTGCCGCCATATCTGGCTTCTGAATTTCCTTTCTTTACTAGGAAATTGGTGATTGACCTTCATAGAATAAAATGAAGTAAACATTTGTAGAGCAATGTAGTAGTATTGGTTACTCTGATTTAATAATTATGAACCAAGGAGAAAAATGTGACTAATAAATAGAATATCAAATTGAAACTATCTAAATAAAAACTTCATTTAGCATACTTAATTTATTACAAGAATTAATTCCTTTGTTACTTTATCAAATCACATTTGATTTAATTACAGGGCAAGATGAAGAAGCAGGACATGATGCTTTTAAGAAAGATAAAAGTTAAAAGTGTTCATTTAGAAGTAAAGTTTGAATTTGAATTTATCATAAAAATAATTTTTTACTTATTAAAACACTGGTGTTACAAAAAAGAAAATATTTATTTATTTAAAAGCTCATACTTTTAACTTCTTTTAGAATGAAATTTTCATAAAAGGAAGGTGCAGAACATTCTAGGTAACTGTGACTAAACTTGTTTATAAATGACTCAGGCCAGGCATGGTGGCTCATACCTGTAATCCCAGCACTCTGAAGGCTGAGGCAGAAGGATTGCCATGAGCTCAAGGCCATGCGGGACTATATAGTGAGTTCCATGCCACGGTGGGTTACAGAATAAGACCCAATATAAAAAAAAAAATCTCGCTCACATCTCTAATTCTTGATTTTAGCTTTAGAATATAGCATATAGAAAACTTGTTTTTCAAGTGGATTATTTAACTTTAACGTTATAGTTATTCCTTAAAATGCCTTGTTAAATCAAATGCAAATGTTGAATCATTATGTATAATTTTTTAAATTTCCATAAAATATTATTTCATGTATACTTTATTTTCATCTTAAATTATTTCTCATTACTTCTTTCACAGTTTATAAGTTAAGCTAACTTTTCTCTTTTTTTTTTAACCATATTAAGGTATATTAAAAATGTAATAAATTTATCTGACTTTGTATCTTTGGTCATATTAAGGTGATGGTGAGGTGGTAGAACAGGTAATTGGGCAGCAAACCAATGACCAAGAAGAAAGCATTCTTGATGGGATAATCAGGGAGTTACAGAGAGAACAAGACCTCCGACTAAACAACGAAGGAAATGTTCCACATTTTCCAATTAATAGATCATATTCTGTTAATGGTGGTAAGTAATTGTATATTTGTGGAAAGTATAAAAACTTTTACCATGTATAATGTGAAAACATTTCGTGTTTATAAATGTAAACATTTTTATTAATTTCTAACTTCTGATAGCAGGTATTCCAAAGTAGTGTGGTCTAATTATTATCATTCATGGCTAACGTTCACTTTCTAACAAATGTAGGTAGTGGATTTAAATACAATATTCCTTCAGACTCAGTTTATTTTGCAATCTTTACTTTTGTTTCTAGAAATGAAGTCTTGGAATAAGTCTGGCCCTTTTATTAGGGGCCCGACCTATGAAGGTTTTAAACTTAAACCACCTTAAGTTTGGGAATGCCATTGCAATAATTGGTCCCAGTTGTTGAAAGGGGAGCAGCATATCACCCTTTGCTCCTGAATGAACAAAATAGTTCAGTAGAAAAAGGTCTGGTCTTCTCTTTTTACACAACAACTTCATTTTAATACCAGTAGAAGTTATATAATTAATTATTCTTTCCCCATTTACTTTGCATGTAAGTGTGTGTATAAGTGAGTATGTATATGACCATGGGCTAGAACTCAGGTTAGCAGACTTAAGAACAAGCACCTTTATCTGCTGAACTATCTTGTTACCTCTAACATGAGTATTATTATTTAAAATACACCTTCCTTCACTTACCATAAAATGTACCTCTGTACCTGAGATATATATAATTGTTTCAATTCTAATTTGTCAAGAAATGTGAGTTTTTTGAGACAGTGTTTCTCTGTGTAGCCGTGACTGTCCTAGAACTCACTCTGTAGATCACGCTGGCCTCAAACTCACAGAGATCCACCGACCTCTGCCTACTTAGTGCTGTGATTAAAGGCATTAGCCACCTCTACCTGGCAAGATTTTTTTCTTAGTGCTAGGGATTGAACTCAACATCTTAAGGAGCAAAGTCTCCACCACTCAACTACATTTTGAGCCCATTATTTGTGTTTGTGATTAAGTCTTGCTGTGTTGCCCATAGTGGCCTTGAAGTTGTGGCCATCATGCCTTGCCCTCCAAAGGACTAGGTTCCAAGGACCTATACCACTATGCCTGATTGTTTCATTTTATACTTACATAATTACTGTACTTTTTGGTAAAATCACGTATAGGGTTGCACAGAAGTAAACATATGCAAATTTGAAGCAACACAAAGAGTATTTTGCTTATTTCTTGAGTTATTTCACAAAATTATAATAAAACAGTTCTTCATATGGGTCCCTTGGGGCATCCAACTCAGTTAAGTTTTCCTGAGCCTCGGACAAGGTTAGAAGTAGAGTGGCAATCCTGTATTGCAGAGTTCTTAGGTCCCCAATTTAGATCTTCATTAGTGCAATCAATATTTAGCTCTGCTTCCAGCACTAAGTTGTTGTAGACTGAAATTCCATCAGCCAAGGGAACCCCACTCACTTCTGTTTGCAATGCTCACTTTGTTTGGATTGTTTTTGAGTGTTGTTTTCGATAGCTATAATTTGCAGTTTTCTATTTGTGTTTTATTTGCAAATATGATAATAAGAAGCTTACTAGTGTTTTCTTACATTGCTTATTAATTTTGAAAGTGAAATTTGAAATTAAAAATGTTTTGCTAGCTGGATGTTATGGCTCATGCTTTAAATTCTATCATAGGGGCAGCTAATGCCTTAGGATCACAGTGGGTTCAAGGTCATCCTGAGATGCATAGTGTGTTTCTGAACAGCCTGGGTTACAGAGTGAGACCCTGGTTGTTTTTGGTTTGGGGTTCTCTCTCTCTCTCTCTCTCTCTCTCTCTCTCTCTATCTCTCTCTCTCTCTCTCTCTCTCTCTCTCTGTTTTCAGTTGCTTTCCTTATTTTTCGTGACTGTCTCTTACTGAACCTACTGCTCACCAAGACTTCTCTGCTTCTCGGCTGCTGGCATTATAGGCACAGCACACGACACTGGAGCTGGGTGCTAGGAATTCAGACTCAGGTCATCAGGCCTGTCTGACAAGCACTTTCCTGACTCAGTATCTCCCCAGTGTCTGCTAGTACTTTTCAATTTTTTGTTTTGAAAGTTTTGTAAGTTTTACATTATTTATTTATTTATTTATTTTTTCTTGCTTATTTAGCATTCCATTCTTTTTATTTATTTATTAAAAATTTCTGCCTCCTCCCCGCCTCCCATTTCCCCCCCTCCCCCAGTCAACTCCCCCTCCTTCAGCAGCCTGAAGAGCAGTCAGGGTTCCCTGCCCTGTGGGAAGTCCAAGGACCTCCCACCTCCTTCCAGGTCTAGTAAGGTGAGCATCTAAACAGCCTAGGCTCCCACAAAGCCAGTACGTGCAGCATACTCTGTAGCCTAGGCTAGCCTACAACTCATAATCTACCTCAGTCTCCCAAGACTTAGAATTACAGGTGTATATCTCTACACTTAGTTTACTGACAGTTGTCCTAATTAAGTAAGCAAAGATAGAATTTAGATTTTACAAGGATTTAAATTAAATTATTGTTAGTTTATATATATGAATATTTCAGATCATATTTGGACAGGGTTGTGTATTCTGTATTTAGTAGATGTCTGATAAGTGGTGCCTTAAAAACGAAAAGAATTATACAAAATTTTAGCATTTATTGGGTACTTGATATTATTTATAATAATATAGAAACATGAAGATGGCACAGAGAAAATGTAGAACAGGGATAATAATTACTTTCATGTTTCCAAAAGTCGCTTTCTGTTTTTCCTTCTCGCCTCTGTTATTTTTGGTGCTAGGGATCAAATCTAGGGCTTTGCTCATCCTAGGTAAGCAATCTGTTTACAGTATCAGCCCCAAACAGCAAGTCTTTGAAATTTAGATCTTATTTAGCGCTCTAATCTCCATCACTGGTATATTTGTTCAGAACATTGTGGTTTTCCTTGCTTTTGCTTTAGCTCTGAGTAGTCCAAATATGGACATACCCTCTTCTCCAAATATTGGGCTTCGGCGTAGTGGTCAAATTGAAGGTGTTCGGCAAATGCATAACAATGCTCCTAGGAGCCAGATGGCCACTGAACGAGATCTCATGGCCTGGAGCAGAAGAGTGGTGGTAAATGAACTAAATAATGGAGTTAGTAGGTGAGTTGACATGGTAACCTTCCTAAGAAAATTCAAAACTGTATATTTACAAGAGAATTACGTTAAATTAGCCTAGTAACTGAGATATTCTAATCAAGCTGCATCATATGTTAGTTTTTCCATATCAACTGATTGTAATTAGCTTATTTTGTGACAAATATCCTCCTAAATGTGCTCACCTTTTGATTAATGCCCTGGGAAATACTGAGAAGGTGATGCATTCTTGCGCCAGTGTGTGGGCTTATCGTCTAAGGGTAAGAATACAGAAACTAAGACAGAATTCATATTAGAGCACATGTGAACCTGAGTGGCATATTGACTATGGATTAACAGTGATCCAAGAAAAAGGTCACCAGCTACATATTGGAGCAGTATGAGTATGCAGTGTAAATGTGCTTTAAAATGTCATTCAAATAGTCTTCACTGGTGAAAGGATTTTGTTGGCATAATTTCAAATCTACAATCACAATTCTTACTTGTAAAACTACCTTTTTTATAATAACAACTGTATAATCACTAGTAGAGATGGGTTATATATGTATATATTATGTATAATATGTGTGTGTGTGTGTGTGTGTGTATGAACTATTCCAGAGAGCATATATTTTAACCATACCGTCTAACCAAGTATTATTAGCAGATAATCCCAAAGTAGCAAAATATATTAAAACCTATTTTCCCCCTCTGCTTTCTGGTATAAGTAGGAATCAAGAAAAAAAGCTAATTTTATGAGTTGCAACTGCTAGAATAGAGAAAATTCAAAGAATTCCTTACTCAAAAGTAAACGAGGAAGCAGGGAATTAGATATTTGTGCGCTAATAGTCATTGCGGTGTTATTCAAGTGAACAAATTAAATATCAATCAGTAAATAGATTATCAAATATGATTTAGCATACAACGGTATTTTATTAGTCTATAAAGAAGCCATTATGATAACTGCTGAAACATGAATAAAATTTGAAGCTGTCTTGCCAGGTAAAAGAAGATATAACACAAAAGGACAAATAGTGTGTAGCTCTACTTAACATAATATTTAGAGCAGGAAAATTCATAGACATAGTAACAGATAGCAGAGGCTTTCAGGGCCTAGAGGAATGGGGAAATGGGAAGTAATCGCTTAATAGTTCCAGGTTTTATCTTGGAAATGATCGAAAAGTAATGGGGATGGGTGGTGGTGCTGATTGCAGTACATTGCCACTGAGGAATATGGCTAAAACTATTACAGAGCTACATTTTCTATTTTGAAATTGTTTAATTTTCAGAGTTGATGTTTAAACTCTTGGATTCTTTTTCTTATTTTATTAGGGTTCAAGAGGAATGTCGCACTGCGAAAGGTGACCTAGAAATTAGTCTTTATACCGTCGAAAAGAAGAAAAAGCCATCTTCTACTAGCCAAAGAGTAAGTTTGCTTTTTCAGTGCTTTCAAATCCAATGTTTGCAAATAATAATTATTTAAAAGGCAACAGTTATCTATCAAGAGGGTATTTAAGTTGGCATCTGCTTACAGGGATCTTAATTTTTCAACCTCAAATCCATATCCATACATGCATGTGAATGGTTATTAACAGAAAAAATTTAAATAAAAGGTTGCCTTTTAATGTATATGTATAAAATATTATTTTCATATTTTTAAATGCAATCGTGACTTTTTATTGGTTATTAATCAAAATGTGAAACAAATGCTATATACGTTAGGATAGAGGTTGTCACGCTTATGTATGAAATCCTTGGTTTTAGTTAATTATATTTTATTGAAATACAGGCAAATATTCAATTATGGCTTGCCTTTAGTTGTTTTTATATTATATATAAAGAGAGTTGAGTAGTTGGAATAAAAATGATCTGACCTAGAAAGCCAGACATTCTGACCCTCTACAAATAGTTTGCCGAGCCTTGTATAACCTATCCAATCACGTAAGCAAAACCTAACTATACGTTGGCATGTACTAGGTTCATTTCCCAGTAGACCCTGCTATGAATGGATGAGATACCTGTACTGCATTTGGCCTAACTAATAAGCTTATGAATTCTTCTCATTCACCAGTCAAAAGGAATTAGGATGTAAACTATTTCTTCCCGAGTTATATCCCCTCTGTAGGATATAGTTAATTGGATAATTTTCAGTGTTTAAAGAAAAGCTAAGCAGTGTATCCTGAATTTTAATTATTTTTTTTGTCAGTGAACAAAATTAAGTGTAATTATCATAAATACCTCAAAGTATTTGTACATGATTCTGATATCTGCTTTAAATTTTTATATTGTGGGTATTTTAAGCTTATTCCATCTCTAGTATGAATCTAATTAATGGTTTCTTTTGTTTTGCTTATTTGCCAATAATTAGTTTATCTGGAAATGCTAGGGTTTAGAGTAGGTATTAAGCATTTAGGTATTTAGGCTGGAATTTAGACATTTTCATATACATTTGAAGACCACAGAAGCCAGACATGGTAGTGTGTATATGTAATCCCAAAATTTGGGGGGCTGAGGTAGAAAGGAAATGAGAGTTTGAGGTCACTCTGGACAACATAGTAATATTTACATATAAGAAAAAGAAACTGACCCTTCAAGACTAGTTTATAAGAGTTTTAAAGTTATTCCCAATGATATTAAGGCTGTAGCTTTGCTTGTGATAGTATCAACCATAATGATTTCTACTTATAGATATTAGATATTGTAGAAAGGTAGATACACTAAATTTTCCTTGTTAAAGTGAAGTATCTTTTTTTAATAGGCTCTTGCTGTAACCCTGGCTAGCTTGGAAGCCCAGGCTAAGCTGGGACATCAGTTGAATTCCGTGTTACTACTATAATTGTGTCTTTTACGTCGTTCACAAGTAGTAGGACTGAATTCCAGTGAGAGAGAAGTTAAGCATGTCATAGTTTCTTGTTTTGGCTTTGGTTTCTGAGATAGGATCTTTCTCTATAGCCCCCGCTGGCCTGGAACTTACTACGTAGACTGCTAATCTTGCACACAGTGCTCCTTCTGCCTGTTGTCTCTTGAATGCTGGAAATACTTCCAACTCTTGCCTCTTTTCACAGGTTTGGGGATTATAAGTATGTGCTACAATATCTGATTTGGATGTTGCTTTTTATATGTGTATTACTTCGAGTCTTAAATCTTCTATTATGTAATCTAAAGCTTATTTTAGGTCTATCGATTCTCTCCTGGCATTTTTCTACAAGGAATATTTGTTAAATTGATTCTTCAAATTATTTTTCTGGGGCCAGGGATATGGCTCAATAGTTAAGAGCACTGGCTGCTCTTAACAGAGTGCCCAGATTTGATTCCTTGTAACTCACAAATCATCTGTAACTCCTGGTTGAGGGGAATCGATGCGCTCTGGCCTCCACTGGTACAAGGCAGGCATGTGATATACAAATATGTGCGGAGGCCAAACAGCCGTACACATAAAATGAGAAATAAATTCAAATCAGTTTGTTTTGTTTGTTTTGAGCCAGGGTCTCACTCTGTAGCCCAGGCTGTCCTTGAACTTACTGTAGTCCTTCTGCTTCAGTTTCCCGAGTTCTTGGAATACAAGTGTGAACAAGTGTAAAGCTGTGTTAGATTGATTCTAAAGATCTTTAATAAACCTTAAGAATCTTAAGACTGCTAATCTGGAATGAAAGAAATATAAATGATTAAATCTAATTGGTCATGCTAATGCTTTTACAGACTTTCTTATATTTCTTTTTAAAAGTTCACCTAAGGATGGACATTTATTCCTTCTATGATAATTGTGAATAATGTGTCATGTGTAAACTCTGAATGGGCAAATTCTTGCAACCGAGGTATTCAGTGTTCAGTTTTGTACTATTTCTTCTTTTAAAATAGGTTTCCCTTCTCTTTTACAGAATGATCATCAGCCTAGCTGTGGGCGGTCTTTACGGAGGACACAGCGCAAGCGTCAGCATACTTACCTAACACGGTCCAACATAGAGCATAATTCACAGGCATCATCTCAAAATGCAGGTGTACAAGAAGATTCAGACAGCTCCTCGGAGGTTAGCTCTGCTGTTATTTATTCGAAGTTACTTTTTTTGTTGTACCATTTATTCAGGTTTCCTTTTGCAAGCCACTTGAATAAGAAACGCAGAGGTTTACTTATTAATAAGCGCTTACACAGATTTGGGTGTTCCATTTAACACTTCGGATTGTCTTTCCTGATTTCTACCTAAGATACTATCTCGGCAAGGGTATGGCATATGCCACCCAAAGTTTGTCTTTGTGACAGTGAGATAAGATAGTGACAGAAAATCTTTCTAGACATGAAACATAAATAATAGAAATAAGGCAAACAGTCCCAGGACTGATTCACTCTTTGTAATTAGCTTGTATATCCCTTTTATTTTATTTTATTACTGACTCTATCTATTCCAGAAGTCATTGAGCGTTGATTTTCCACAGACCTATCTTCATCATGACAGTGAAGAGAGTATATAGCTGCTCTTTTCCTCTTGTTCCTTTGTTCCCCAATCCTCTTGTTCGTTTAACAACTCTATTTTTTAGATCCATAATGAGAGTTTTATTGACATTAACATTATAGAGTACTTTCTTTCTTCTACTATTCAGTTTTTAAAGTAATATTTCCCTTTTCCTCCATGAATATCTTGACCTTAAAACAATACTCACAATATTTTTAAAGCTATTTTTTAGCATTTAAGAAGACTATAAGTATTTTGAGATTTAAACATTTTTCTAAAGAAACAAAAATGTTTTATATCAATAAAGAGTATAATACCAGACATCATAAAATACCCACTAGGTTTGTTTGTAAATTTGAGATCTATGTAGAAAAATAATTATGTACATTTTAGCTAGGATGTTTGATGAAGTAATAAAGTGTTGTACATCAAATAGGTTTTTTTTTATATTATACTAGCTGATACTAAATATATTTAATTGCCTTCTCTTTATTATAGGAAGATGAAACTGTTGGCACAAGTGATGCTTCGGTGGAAGACCCTGTTGTTGAGTGGCAAAGTGAAAGCTCTTCCAGGTAGTTCCAATTGACCCCAAATTACTCAAAATTTTGTATGAAATTATGATTTTGTAGGAATTTGATAAAGCCACAGATAAAATAGTGTCATGTAATAGAAAAAAATTCTGGGTTTGAAGCCCATGTACCATGTATTTATTTATTCTTGACTCCCAATACTTTCTATGGATGTAACTATAGAGGTGTTGTTTCTTTTATCTGTGAAATAAGCTTCATTTTAAATTTATGATTCTACTTCTATGCAATTTTATATAATCATTTCAGGTTTTGGTCTTTTGATATAGAGTATTATTATGTAACTCTGGCTGTCCTAGAACTCACTAGACCAAGCTGGCTTTAAACTCTCACAGATCTGCCTGCCTCTGTTATTAAAGGTGTGCACCTTATCTAAAACTTTAAAACTTTATTTTAGTTTTAAAACTATATCTCCATTTCAGTGATAAGATTCATGTTTATTTTTAGGCAGTTTTGTGTTTCCAGCAAGGATTTTTAAATCCTGTCCTAGCAAATTCAGTATTTTTTATTCTGGAAGCATTTCATAAAAATTTTGTATTTATCATGCTACTTTTTCAGTCCTTGTCTTGTAAGTGCTGTTTCATAAGAAAATGATGACTTTTCCATCATAATTTTGATTTCTTGCCAGTGATTCATCAAGTGAATATTCTGACTGGACAGCGGATGCTGGGATAAATTTGCAGCCTCCCAAGAGACAAACAAGACAGGCAGCGCAGAAGATCTTCAGCAGCTCTGAAGATGAAAAGGTGAAGCCCTTAGAAGATAGGAAGAAGAAGACTAAGCAGACGAGAAAGAAGGTTTGTAATACGGAAATCGCTTTGTTTTGCCTTGTTTTTCTTTTTTGCCTCCAATATTTGAATATTTTATAGTGACATTTGCTTTTCCTCTAAAAATGTCAATTAAAAATTTTAATTGACTTGAAAGAATTATTCCTAATTTCTTGTTATTCAAAGGTACAGTTAATTGCCATCATTATGTTATTAAACCAGAACATTGACAGTTGCTTGTAAAAATGTAGCAAAGTTCTACAAGAATAAGCCATCGTAATAAAATAAAATTATTCTTGTCATTACCCAATTATAAATTTGTATTCCTATAAACATTTTACTCATAGGATAAAAGAGTTTGAATTTATATTTTATTTTACCTCATTATCCTTTCCACCAATATAATTTAATTTAAGGGACGTAATACTTTAATCTACATACTTCTCTGAATTTCATAGTTTGTTTACCTGTTAATTTTTGTGATATTATACTGTTTTTATACTTTCTATTTTAAAAGGATTGCTGTTCTCTAAAAATCTAGTATCTAAATGGAAAATGGCTGATTCCATTAAATGAGCTCTGCACATTCTTCTTATATGAAATGTCAAAGATATTAATGCACTAGTGCAGTAATCCTGTTGTATTAGTACATACAAATACTAGGGGATGAACCTACTGCTTCGCACACTACCACTGAGCTATATACCAGCTCTTTTATCTACTTTTCCATTTTCAGACAGAATCTCAAGTTCCCCAGACTGGCCTTGAACTTTCAATTCTTCTGTCCCAACTTCCTGAATATCTGGGATTACAGACCTGCAGCATCTGGTCCATCTTTTATTCTTAATAGTCACTATTGTATTATTATTTGAGTTGATATAGTCTAGAAACATGAAGAGAAAAAATGTGCTATTATTAGATGATAATATAATGTCAAGCTATTATCTGTGATCCAAAATTGAACTGCTTGATTTTTTTGATATAAAATAAATGTATAGTTTCTATTGGATATGTTTAAAACTTAAATATTTTCAGTGTGCATGAAACCTGCTATTTTACATAATTTTTTCTGTCTTTTTCATACTACTATTCATGAGTCTGCACTTATGAATCATTGTTACAAATACTGTAATTGTTATTTGATTTGTTTTGTTTTAGAAAGGGGGACTTGTTTCTATGGCAGGCGAACCCAGTGAAGAATGGTTTGCCCCTCAGTGGATCTTGGATACTATACCACGTCGTTCTCCATTCGTTCCACAGATGGGAGATGAGGTACTTGTTGTCCAATAAAAACCCTTTTGATTCAAGAACACTATTGGGTTTGAGAGATGGCTCAGTAGTTAAGAGCACTAACTGTTTTCCTGGAGTACCTAGGTTCGATTCCCAGCACCACATGACAGCTCACAACTGTCTGTGACACCAGTTACACAGGATCTAATGCCCTCTTCTGGCCTTTGTGGGCACTAGGCATACACATGGTGCACAGACATTCATTCAGGCACATAAAGGAAAATAAATCAACAATAACAGAATATTTCCTTTATTATAAAAAAGAAACAACTAACATTGCTTGGTGGGGGTGGCACACGCCTTAAATCCCAGTACCTGGGAGGCAGAGGCAGGTGGATCTCTGTGAGTTCAAGGAAACCCTGTTCTACAGAGCAAGTTCCAGGACACCGAGGACAACATAGAAATCCTGTCTCAAAAAAACCAAACCAAATAAACAAAAGAACAATTAACACTATTCAATCTTGGTATCTTATATTGGTTTGATTTTATAGCTTTATTTTTGAGCATATGTGCATAATTGAGGGCAGCACATATTCTACAGAGCACAAGTGGAGGTCAGAGGACAGCTCTGTGGAATCATTTCTCTTTCTACCTGTTACGTGGGTTCCAGGAATTAAACTCAGGTCACAAAACTTGCACAGCAAGTGCCTTTAATGACTGAACCTTCATATTGTAATTCTGTACTAATTATATATGTGCTATCATTGTTTCCTTATTCAGTTGTGTATATAATTAATTTTGCTCCCTTTGTAGAGGTCTGGAATAATGTAGTCAACATAGTAGATACTAGGTTATTTATGATTTCTAAAGTTATAAAAGCAGTTGATTTTTAATTGGAAGTTGGAGAATTGAGTGGTACTTTGAGTCCTCAATCAATCAATAGCTAATATTGTTTTAAAAATTCAGTGTGTTAGAAAATATGCTAAAACAGGTATGTCTCACCCAGAATACCTAGGAATGTGGCCCAACCCATTTGTTTATATTACGTTCCAAGATCAAAAAGTTCGACACCTGTGCTAAAGGATAATTACTGAGTCTCTGGATAAATGTAGATACTCATTTATAATTAGGCATAAAAAAATCTAATAAAACATTACCCAGTAGAAACTTTGAGTATGTTAGTGAAATTATGGTTACCTTGGAATATCATTCCTTTAGGTAGACTGTTTTGTCTGGTCTGTTGACCGACCAAATATTGAAACCTTTTGTGTGTGTTGGGGACTGAACCCCGGGTTGATACAAGCTAGGCAGTTGTGCCATTCTGTTGCACTCTCAGCCTCTGCACACCATTTTGAATTCAGAATTAATAGTAGAAATGTAAAGTCATCATCTCAATAACAGATATAAAAAGGACAAGTGAATAGGTTTGAAATGAGACCAAATACAAACGTGGTCTAATTTTTTCTTAAAGAGATCTTGTAGCAGATTTAGCTGTCGAATAACATGAGTAAGCTATCTTTTGTTTATTTTGTTTAGGAATTATTAAAATGTTTCTTTTTGGTGTATGTTGGACTTTTGGCTAGTGTTTGTTTACGGTGATTACTATGCTAGTAAGCTTCTGATGATATGTTGAACAACTTAAAAGCCTCATAATTTTTGACAGATCTGAAATTATAATTTATTCTATTTAATGCCTATTTTGAGACATTTGAGATCTGTGGTAAAGTTGAATTAATTTGAGAGGACTTTACGGAATAAAATTAGCCTCTGTATCCTTTTAAAGTCTGATGAGACCCTTCTCTACACTTCATGACAACTTCTGTCAGTTCATGTCTTGATGGAATCACTTAAACTGATTTTATTTTATTAAACTGATTGTATCATGCTTCAAGATTATGTATTAGGCTATGGCAGTTGTTTGGGGGAATGGAGAAAGTTTTGTAGTGAATCCAACAGTTGAATAGCAATTTGAGAATGTTTTTATTAAGAGCTCATAAAGGCACAAATGTACTGTTCATGTAATTAGTTTCTTAATTACAGCATTACTTACTACTTTGTCTAGCTATTAAGCCCTTGTTGTTTTGCTTAGAATAACCCTACTAATAAATGATTGCTCCTCAGAATGCTCCTTCTTAAAGGTCTAACTCAAATGCCAAATTCTGTTTGGCCCATAACTAATTCTATATGAATTTTCATACCCACAGTGTGTGTGTGTGTGTGTGTGTGTGTGTATTATGGTACTTTCCCTTAAAGAAAAATACTACATTTTAATACTTTATGATTGCATCTAATTCCTTGTGCTTAGATGTTTTGTCAATATTGATAAAATAAATATATAATGATTTCCTTAGTTTGGATTTTAACTGCTATGATTTTTATTTACTAATATTTAAATATTTTTACTTTCTATGTGGGTTTTTTATTTCCTTGTTTTGTTTTTTGTTTGTTTGTTTTGAGGTAGGGTTTCTCTGTGTAGCCCTGGCTCTCCGGGAACTCACTGTGTAGACCAGGTTGGCCTCGAACTCACAGAGATCCATCTACCTCCCTCCTGAGTGCTTGGATTAAAGGTGTGTGCCACCACTGCCCAGGTCTCTATGTAGGTTTTTTATTCATAGAGTATGCTTATGTATTTTTTGGCTTTGTATAATAGGAATTTGTTCTCTCAAACCATTTTGAAAGGTGAAAGTATTTTAATGTGGCACTGGCAGATCTGTGTTCTCTTCCAAATCTCTAGTACTGAATCCTCCCCACTTCACCTAGCTTTGGGTCATTCTCAGAATCCGTGGTGTTCATCACATGTGGCAACATTACTTCAGTTTCTGTCCTACCTTCATATGGCAGTCTTCCTTCCAATTCTCTCTGTATTCACTTTCCATCTTTTTATCTGGACAGTTGTTTAGGGTGTACATACATCTGCTATGAGCTCAAGGGCTCTTAAATTGATTATATCTACAAAGGTAGTATTTTCCGAGTAAGATCAGAGTCTGTGTGTGTGTGTGTGTGTGTGTTAGGGTACACTGTTAGTGCAAAACCAACCCCTGCATTTGAGAAGAGAGCACTGAAAGTTCAGGAGCATTTCATTGAAGACAAGGAGAAGGGAATTGGCCTTACTTAAGTGCTGCCAATGTGGCAGGAAGACCAAGAGGCCCAGAGGGGACCTAGGGCTCTTTTATTCTCAAACAGTAGTGTCAGCAGTATACCAAAATTAACCACAATACTGTGTCCACAGCCTGATGCCTCCTTTATGTGCTCACCTGATAGTATTTGTGATTGGGAAACGCATTTTTGTCTTCTCCATAAACTTCAATATGTGTATTTATAAAGCTGAACTTATAGTAGTAGTTCTGTCTCACAGGAATGCTGGGAGGATTGGTTAGTATATTGTATGTGAAGAATAGTCTCTTGCACAAGAACAAATAGGAAGTGTAGCTGTTACTACAATTTGGCCAGTGCTACATGGTATGAAGTATTTGAGTCATGTCACAGTGTCCTATTTACAGATGAGATGACAGAATTAGAAAGGTAAGCAAGTTGGCCAAATTTGCATATAATTAGGTGTTAGAGTCACAGCATACTGGTACAGAACTTTCAAAACCACAGCCTCTCATGCTTTTTATGAGAACTCATCTACAGGCCTCAGCTAAAGATGAGAAATTAAATTCCTTGGGGTAAAGGAGGAGAGTAATCTTCCTCATACCTCATTGTGTATTTTAAACTCTGCTGATATGGTATTTTATGATACCTTTGTCTGCTTATGCTTATTTCTGTCAGCATTCTGAAACCACTGAGGAAAAGAAATTTTCCTCAATAACTATAGAAAATAGTAGTAAATATTACCTTTCAAAAATTTGAAGTGTCGGGGGCTGGAGAGATGGCTCAGTGGTTAAGAGCACTGACTGCTCTTCCAGAGGTCCTGAGTTCAATTCCCAGCAACCACATGGTGACTCACAGCCATCTATAATGAGACCTGACGCCCCCTTCTGGCTTGCGGGCACACATGGAAGGAATGCTGTACACATAATAAATAAATAAATATTTAAAAAAAAATTTGAAGTGTCTCACGAAACACTTGAATTCATTTTCTTCTGTGCTCAGCTCATGTCGACATGAACTCTTGCGACAGAACAGTTCTTTTTTTTAATTAATTAATTTATTTATTTATTAAAGATTTCTGCCTTCTCCCCGCCACTGCCTCCCATTTCCCTCCCCCTCCCTCATCAAGTCCCCCTCCCTCATCATCCCTAAGAGTAATCCAGGTTCCCTGCCCTGTGGGAAGTCCAAGGACCACCCACCTCCATCCAGGTCTAGTAAGGTGAGCATCCAAACTGCCTAGGCTCCCACAAAGCCAGTACGTGCAGTAGGATCAAAAACCCATTGCCATTGTTCTTGAGTTCTCAGTAGTCCTCATTGTCCGCTATGTTCTGCGAGTCCAGTTTTATCCCATGCTTTTTAAGACCCAGGCCAGCTGGCCTTGGTGAGTTCCTGAAAGAACATCCCTATTGTCTCAGTGTGTGGATGCACCCCTCCCGGTCCTGAGTTCCTTGCTCGTGCTCTCTCTCCTTCTGCTCCTGATTTGGACCTTGGGGTTTCAGTCCGGTGCTCCAATGTGGGTCTCTGTCTCTGTCTCCTTTCATCGCCTGATGAAGGTTAATATTCAGGAGGATGCCTATATGTTTTTCTTTGGGTTCACCTTCTTATTTAGCTTCTCTAGGATCACGTATAATAGGCTCAATGTCCTTTATTTATGGCTAGAAACCAAATATGAGTGAGTACATCCCATGTTCCTCTTTTTGGATCTGACTCACCTCACTCAGGATAGTGTTTTCTATTTCTGTCCATTTGCCTGCAAAATTCAGGAAGTCATTGTTTTTTACTGCTGAGTAGTACTCTAATATGTATATATTCCATACTTTCTTCATCCATTCTTCCATTGAAGGGCATCTAGGTTGTTTCCAGGTTCTGGCTATTACAAACAATGCTGCTATGAACATAGTTGAGTATATACTTTTGTTGTATGATAGGGCATTTCTTGGGTATATTCCCAAGAGTGGTATTGCTGGGTCCAGGGGAGAGCTACAGTATTAAAAACAGCTTGGTATTGGCATAGAAACAGAGAAGTCGACCAATGGAATCGTATAGAAGACCCGGATTTTAACCCACAAACCTATGAACACCTGATTTTTGATAAAGGAGCTAAAAGTATACAATGGAAAAAAGAGAGCATCTTCAACAAATGGTGCTGGCAAAACTGGATGTCAATCTGTAGAAGAATGAAAATAGATCCATATCTATCACCATGCTCAAAACTCAAGTCCAAATGGATTAAAGACCTCAATATCAGTCCGAACACACTGAACCTGATAGAAGAGAAAGTGGGAAGTACTCTACAACACCTGGGCACAGGAGACCGCTTCCTACGTATAACCCCAGCAGCACAGACACTAAGGGCATCATTGACTAAATGGGACCTCCTGAGACTGAGAAGCTTCTGTAAAGCAAAGGACACTGTCACTAAAACAAAAAGGCAACCCACTGACTTGGAGAAGATCTTCACCAACCCCGCAACAGACAAAGGTCTGATCTCCAAAATATATAAAGAAGTCAAGAAACTAGACTGTAAAGGGCTAATCAACCCAATTAAAAAATGGGGCACTGAGCTGAACAGAGAATTCTCAACAGAAGAAGTTCGAATGGCCAAAAGACATTTAAGGTCATGCTCAACTTCCTTAGCGATCAGGGAAATGCAAATCAAGACAACTTTAAGATACCATCTTACACCTGTCAGAATGGTTAAAATAAAAAACACCAATGATAGCCTTTGCTGGAGAGGTTGTGGAGAAAGGGGTACACTCATCCATTGCTGGTGGGAATGCAAACTTGTGCAGCCACTTTGGAAAACAGTGTGGTGGTTTCTCAGGAATTTCGGGACAGAACAGTTCTTAATTTGTCTTAAAAATGACTTCATTTGCATACTGTATGCAGTCATTTTCCCAGGCAGCTTCATACTGAAGAAAGAAAACCACCCTGAATGTACACAAAACTAGTTGCATTTCAAAGACTTGTTTAAGCTTATAAGTAGCATTCTAAAAATGTGCATTTAAATTGTTGTTGAGAGTGGTAGCTTTCCTTATGACACTTTCATGAAGGCTTTGCTTGCTTGATCCCTCCGCTCTCATCACCTACATCTTTCTGCCCTACTTCTCCCCTTGTGGCCTGCCACTTTTAGTCCTTTCTACTTTAATGTCACAGGTGTTCTATTGCTCTCCCCTCCCCCTTCCGTGAAACTGACTTTTCCCTCTCCTAGACCTCTCTTTTCTTCAGCTGACTTTTGCAGCTGCTTGGGAGATAACAAGCACATTTATTATTTAAGCAATGTGAAATTTGGCACAGGGTTAGAGAGACATGAGTGTTGAGTGAGTAACTTTTGACCAGGAAAATGTTTGAAAAATTGTAATTATTTTATGTAAAGGGAAGAGGCTGTTTAGACATTATGTACTGGGAAGTGTAGAGTTAAAATAAATATGACTATGTAATAAATACATTGTTTTCTGTTTTAGCTTATTTATTTTAGGCAAGGACATGAAGCTTATGTGAGAGCTGTGAGGAAATCAAAAATATATAGTGTTAATTTACAAAAACAGCCATGGAACAAAATGGATCTCAGGGTGAGTTTGCTTGATGGGCATGAATACAATCAAGGGTTTGGGGATTAAGTGGCTTTAAGCTTTTTCTCAATTTTATGGATATTTTGGTGATATTGTATTTCCAAAATTAATGATATATGATATTTTATAGAATGGATTATATATATATTATATTTCTTAAAATTTGGGTGCTAGGATATAGTGATTCTTACCTATAATCCCAGTTCTTGGGAAGCTGAAGCAGAAATGCTGGAAAGTGAAGCCAGCATGGACTACAGATGAATTCCAAACCAGCCTAGGCAATAGTGTAAGACTCGGTATCAAAGAAAACAAACTGGAACAATCTTTTAAAAATGTCTATAGGGCTAGAGAGATGA
>NC_080112.1:77911572-78059072 GCF_950005125.1 Chionomys nivalis | reverse complement strand
AGATAATTCTTAAGTTATTCAGATAATAATGAAATACATTAATAAAAGGTAGTCATGTATAGAAAATAATGTTTTGGTGTTTCCATGAATAGGAGCAAGAATTTGTTAAGATTGTAGGAATCAAATATGAGGTTGGACCACCTACTCTGTGCTGCTTGAAACTTGCATTTTTGGATCCCATTTCAGGCAAAATGACTGGAGAGTCTTTTTCTATTAAGTAAGTAACTTACTTCTGATTTTTTGTTTGTTCATATGAATTTTAATGCCCATTGTTACTAATATATTTAATATTCAATTCAGAGCTCAAGAACAATGGGAGAGGAAATACTGCAGCACTTCTCCCTGCCTTAGAATTGTAAGAGTCTGTTTAGTGTTTGCTCTGTTGCTCTGTATAATGTGTGTCAGGAAGGGGTAAACTGATCCACGCACAAAGCCAGTTACTTAATCTGCTTTTAGAAAATGGACTTGCTTAAATGCTGCTTCTTTCCTGAGAGCTGTAAGGAATCAAAGACTGCTGTTTATACAGTATGCTTGAAACATGGTGCTTTAAGTAAATGACTATTTGTGAGATTTAAATTTAAAATTGATGGGAATGCATAAAATATCAATCCATATTTTTGTGGCAGGATCTCACTTTGTAACCCTGGCTAGCCTTGAAAGAGATCTACTTGCCTCTGCTTCCCAAGTGCCAAGGTCAATGGGGTGTGGCCACCACACCTAGTGATCCATTTTTTTTTTTAAATTTTGATGACGATCTTGATATTAAACTTTTAAAGTTTTTATTGATCTTCATATTATTTAAATAAAAGCATTTCTAGAGACCGTGGAGTTTACAAAATTTTGCTTAATGACCTCTATGTCAAATTGTATCCTTGGAAGTGGAGCAAGTGATAACTACGATTATATTACAGTATTAGATGGCACTGTGCTTTGTTTTCTGTGTAGGTATCATGACATGCCAGATGTCATTGATTTCCTTGTGTTACATCAGTTTTATAATGAAGCCAAAGAAAGGAACTGGCAAATTGGTAAGGAGAAATTGTCTCTTCTAATTCCTAACCTTGAAGTACAACGTTAACCCTGATTTAACCACAAGAAATTAGCTCAAAGTTTAACTGAACAAAGAAGTCAAATTTATAAGGCATACAAAAAAATGAAACATAATGTTAAGTAACTTTATGCACATTGTGTACTATTTACAAGCGGTTCACCCTTGTATCTCATTTCATGTTATATGGCCTTACTTGCCTATGTCCAGTTGGAGTTTGAACATGTAAAATGGAAAATATCAAATAGAGTAACTCATAATTTTCAAGTTCCTCGTTGTGAATACTTTAATGGATCCTCACACAATTACATTCCTTCTTACCTGGGATGTCAGTTTTTCCAGCAAACATGCTGACCCTCCCTTTAATTCTCAGCTGTGTCTTCCAAATGCTCTGGGTATTAGAGTGCTTAAATTCAAGGACCTACTATGTAGTAGCCTAATATGTGCCAATGCCTACACTGTTCACTTCACTTTATCTCACTGCACCAGCTCACATAGTCACACAAAGAAAGGGTGAATATAATACGATAGAATACTGTAAAAGAAGCCATATCGTGAACTTTTGTAATATTACATTTTAATTATTGTTTTATTATAGTATACAACTTATAATCTCTTACTATGCCAGATTTATTAAATTTGCCATAGTTGTGTATGATAATGATAAATACAAGCTACTTCTGTATTCAAAACAATGTGAGGATTTGAGTGGGAACAGAGCTCATTCTGATTTAAATGTCTGAAATTCATTATAGGTGATAGATTCCGCAGTATAATAGATGATGCCTGGTGGTTTGGAACTGTGGAAAGCCAGCAGCCTTTTCAGCCAGAATATCCTGATAGCTCTTTCCAGTGTTACAGTGTTCAGTAAGTACAGCTCGTTTGTGACTCTGAAAAATCCTAAGTGCTCTATTATATCAACATTTTTTCACCTAAAATTTGTTTCCCAAATAGATCATTGTATTCTTTCCTATGGATTAATTTTAGATAGATTCTTGATTGCACCACCAGCAAAGAAATAAAACTATTAAAGAGTGCCCTTCTGCCTTAACTTTATATTGGTGCAGCACGTTTTCTCCATCAGTGGTTTATTACTATCTTTACATGAGCAGAGTTATACTTCATGAATACTACACTGCTTTTTTTCTAAATTTCACCCTGAAATCATGCAAATTATGTTACCACACGAAAAGAAATGCTTGGGAATCTGATTTGCATCTTCTTCTTTTCTTGATAGCTGGGACAATAATGAAAGAGAAAAGATGAGCCCCTGGGATATGGAGCCAATTCCAGAAGGAAGTAAATACACCTTTCAAAATTAATTCTAATTCTTGTAAAAAGCAAAAGGATAGCAGTCTGATGTTGGAAAATAATTGTTTTTGATTTTTTTTTTAAATTTTGTGTCTAGCTGCTTTTCCAGATGAAGTTGGTGCTGGTGTTCCTGTGTCCCAGGAAGAACTGACTGCTTTGCTGTACAAACCCCAGGAAGGAGAGTGGGGGGCTCATTCCAGAGATGAGGAATGTGAACGAGTCATTCAGGGCATCAACCACCTTCTTTCCCTGGGTATGGTGAATGTATAAAAATACTAGGAAAAGAATAAGGAACTTGCAAAGCCAGCAGAATTTGTTCAGAAAGTTCAGAACAAAGAAATACAGTTTATCAAAGCATACTTGACATGTTTCAACAGGCAGAATGATTTTAGTTTAATGTTAACATTTTATATGTTTGCCTAAAGTAATTACTAATTAACTTTTCCATTGCTCTGGGGGGTAATAGTGAAGGCAAGCATAAGTCTCTTTCTTGAGTCATTATGGCTCTCTAGCTATTTCCTCAGCCTGATTTTGGAGGGGTTCCTTGGTAAAGACAGTGGGTGAGGAGAAACTTTTTTCAGGAAAGACATAAGAACCTGAAATTTGGCACATTTCTCATTTAATTTTGTTTCATTTTATCTAATTTGCACCAAAATGTCAAAGATACTATGTCCAAATAAAAGATGACATTAATTTATATAACTGAAACATTATTGTCTTAAAAATTAGGTATATTGTGCCTCCTTATTTATATGTGAATATTCACTAACAATAAATGTTAGTCTCTTTAATAGCTGTTTTGTTTCATTTTTGGTGGTTTTTGTAGATTTTGCCAGCCCCTTTGCTGTTCCAGTGGATCTCAGTGCCTACCCCTTGTATTGTACTGTAGTTGCTTATCCAACCGACCTCAATACCATCAGACAAAGACTTGAAAATCGCTTTTACAGGTTTGTTTTGTTTTATAATTTATTACAGAAGTTATAGTTTTATGTTTCCTGTGCTTTCTTAAAATCCGTTTTTTGATGTCTGATATAGTTATCCAAAAACATGCTCCAAATTTCCTTACATTTTATTACTCTTTCAGATAAATATGATATTGGAAAAAAGGCAGAGTGGAAAATATAAGTAGCACAGTTGTGTGTAACACAAACTACCATAAATTTTGTTCACTAAAGGCAGATTAAGTAGTAATCCAATGTATCATGATCAAGATGCTACAGAGATAATGCAGTATATTTAAAATTCTCCTTGGGGAATTAAACAATGGTTAAATTTAATTGCTAGATATATAAATAGACCAAGTTATTTGTTGTTTATCTTATGAGAGAAATTATTATAAAAGGGTTTTGGAGGTCAGTTCTTGGTGCTTTGTTCAGCCATGCCCACTTTACACTAATTGCAGTATTCTGAGAGCTAGTTAGTCTGCCTCTGGTACTTGAGAAATGGGTATATTTTATAAAATACCTATTATTTCATTTGATCTTATATGTCAAACATAACTAAATGAAAATGTGTTGTTTTCCATACTATAGTTTCTCCTTCCTTCCTTCCTTCCTTCCTTCCTTCCTTCCTTCCTTCCTTCCTTCCTTCCTTCCTTCCTTCCTTCTCTCCCTCCCTCCCTCCCTCCTTCCCTCCTTCCCTCCCTCCTTTCCTCCCTCCTTTCCTTTCCTTTCCTTTCCTTTCCTTTCCTTTCCTTTCCTTTCCTTTCCTTTCCTTTCCTTTCCTTTCCTTTCCTTTCCTTTCCTCGTTCCTTTTTTTTTTTTCATTAAACTAAACACAATGTTTGATTTATCAAATGTACTTTTTGGTTAGTTTTTATTTTTATGAGTGGGTGGGTGGGTGGGTGGGTGGGGTCATGCCTGTAGCACTGCACATATACAGAGGTCAAAGGACAATTTTCAGGAGTTGGTTTTCTCCTTCTACTGTGGGATCCTGAGTGTCAGGCTCAGGATGTTAGGTTATACACTGGTCCGTCCTAACATACTAATCATCCGTAAGTCACACACTATATATGAGTCACATACATGTATCGAAATACCTTTGACATACCATGATAATACCATGATAAAGTGCCTAATAGTCTAACAATGCATATTCTAGGCATATAATTCAAATATATAAGGCCAAAAATAACAAGAATTTTTTAATTTCGTAGGAGAATATCAGCATTAATGTGGGAGGTACGCTATATTGAGCATAATGCTAGGACTTTCAATGAGCCAGATAGTCCTATAGTTAAAGCGGCGAAGATTGTGACTGATGTCTTACTTCGATTTATTGGGTAAGAAGTAGTGTTATCTCCTACAGAGACTAAATTCTGCTGTTTTTAAGTATTGGAATGTATTTTGCCTTACTTATCTTGTTTCTTAGGGATCAAAGCTGTACTGATATTTTGGATACTTACAATAAAGTTAAAGCAGAAGAACTAAACAGCAGTGATGCAGAGGAGGTAAGGATCGCAGCTTGATGATTATGACCGTATTTCTTTTCTGCTTTGGAGCGCAGTAAGTGTTAATGTATACTATAATTGATTATGAATGGCAAACATTTTAGGAAGGTAGCTGAAGATCTGAATCTTTTCTATTAACTTCTTTTGAGGGGGGACAGCAGGGTTTCTCTGTAGCTTTGGAGCTATCCTGGAATTAGCTCTTGTAGACCAGGCTAGTCTCGAACTCACAGAGATCCACCTGCCTCTGCCTCCCGAGTACTGGTATTAAAGGCGTGTGCCATCACTGCCCGGCTCTGTTGACCTGTATACCAATGGTGTGTTTGAAAAATGGAATGATGTGCTATACAGAAGGTGTTGTCAGAGACAGGCAACTGGTCATCCCTTGAAGCCTGATGTATTCATATAATGAACAACTGAATTCTAGCCCTGAGAAAAATAAGACAAAACACTCATCATTTTATTTTATTTTGTTAGTTTCTTGTGTGTTTTTTGTCTTTTTCTTTGCAGTCAGTATTTTAAAGGAATGTTTAGTTCGAACTAGGCAGTGGTAGTACACACCTATGATCCCAGCACTTAGGAGGCAGAGGCAATTGGATCTCTGAGGTCCAAGGCCAGCCGGATTTACAGAGTGATTTACAGCCAGGGCTACACAGAGAAACCCTGTCTTGAAAAATCAAAAAGGAAAAAAACTGTTTAGTTGACGCTAATTTTAGACTAGTTCCTAACTAGCTCTTATAACTTAACCTGTTTCTAACCCTGAGTTCCTCTCTCTGCCCAGAAGTCCCGCCTATTCTCTCCCGCCTAGCTATTGGCCATTCAGCTCTTTATTAAACCAATCAGAAGGAGCCTTAGGCACATCATTACAGTATACAAAAAAAGATTATCCCACAACATTTTGTTTGCATCTTTAATCTTTCAGATGGTAATTTCAAGTGACACTTTCCTGGTGTAAGTTTATGTGACTATCAAATAAAATATTTTAATATACCTAAATGCTGTTTAGTCAAGTAATATGGAAAGTGTGATACAGCAGTTAGATACTAACCAATTAAAAAATTCAAGCAAAATTATTCATTTTTTCTTATATTTTTCCTAACCCTTAACATTAATATATTTCAATTTAGGATTTTGATGTAATAAGACTTTCTCCACAAGCTCACACTGTTTTGCTTAGAACAGAAATGAAATGTAAAGTTTTAACAACTTAATTTTATTGTGAAGGAATATCAATAAGGCCTGATCTCATTTCTCCTATGTATTATGGAGTTGTTGTACCCTTCACCAGTGGTGCCTAGGTCTGGACTTTGTATTGATAAACTTATCACTCTGAGACATACTTAACTGAATTAGGACAAATTTATATTTCCCTTGGGAAAATGTACTAATTATTGAACTAGCAATGTTTAATTGGGAATAAGTCATGATTATGCTATATTCAGATGACTCAGTCATATAGAATAAGATTTTTTTTATACTCATACTTATTTGACTACAAAGTTCACCTTTTCCCTTATTTCTTATTCTAACTTAGAGAGAAAGCCTTTTTATTTTCCTCCCGGTATATTTTTTAACCTACACACAGTGTATTATCACAGTTTGAAGTGACTCTCCCTCCTACATTTGCTCTGCTGCCCACCTCAATGAAGGAAAGTTAACTGTCGTTATCTTTGCTATTTACTTGTGAATATGCATTTAATCTGTACCCTTTCTAATGTGACTTAGCGCATCTCACTTTCCTCTTTTAATTTAGGATACAGAAATGGTCGATTTAGATTCAGATGGTCCTGGAACTTCATCTGGAAGAAGGGTGAGGAAATGAGTAACTTTCTGAGATCAAACATTTCCAGGTTTCCTGAGTCAAGAGATCCCAATTCTTATCCCAATTTTTTGAGAGTAGTTGAGACTCTTGGAAGCAAATACATAGCTTACACATAATTTAGGTTTATTACAGCAGCGGGCTGCAATATACAGACCAAATGCAAGAAAAAGACAGCAAGGGCGGGTAGAACCATATCGGTTCCCATAGGTTTTCTTTCTCCTATGAGGGACTATACAGCATACTCTTCTCACAGCAATAAAAACAGAAGTATGTATGCGATTAGTAACTCAGTTACAAAGAATTTTACTAGTGACTGTGTATGTAGGCACCTTCTGACTAAGGCATATCTTCATCCCAGATTCCTTCAAGAAAAGCAGGCCATCTGCACAGTAATGTTGTTTATACTGTTTAAATAAACAGTCTTTACAATTCAAGAGACAGTTCAGGCTCCCAAGTACTGGCCACAGGTCGACACAGGTCAAGGGGAGTGGGGAGACATTTACTTGTCTGTACTTTATTTGCAGTTTAGATTTTCTTAAAAGGAAATGCAAAATACTAGAATTGTTGGCTTTTTTTTTTTTTTTTTTTTTTTTTGCCAGACAGAATGGCGCTTTAAAGTAAGACATATAAACAGTAGCTGGTGCGTCTTATACAGGTGTCTGCCATCGGAGTGATGGACAGCTACTTCTTAGAGTTGGACTTGGGTAATACCAGGCTTTTCTGAGAAAATCAAGGAATAGTTCTGGAAAGATTAATTCTGTTCGATTTGTAGGTCAAATGCCGAGGCAGAAGACAGTCTTTGAAATGTAATCCTGATGCCTGGAAAAAACAATGCAAAGAACTACTGAGCCTCATTTATGAACGTGAAGACTCAGAGCCATTTCGACAGCCTGCAGATCCTCCTTCTCACCCAGTAAGCATCCCATTGTTGAAATAATTACCGACAGGATGATATCTGTTAATTATCCAAGCTAGTATCTATGTCTGAACAATTTTCCTTTTAGTTATAACTCTTTAAAACAGTTGCCATGGACTTAGGATGGAAATGATACAGTTGCTAGAAGAGACTGGAATCACCTGGATGTGGCGGCACATGCCTTTCCTCACAGGCAGAGGCAGCTAGATAATGGGGTGTTTGAGGGTAGCCTGGTCTTCACAGAGATCCAGGCGAGCCGGGACTGCATAGTGAGATGCCGTCTACAAGAAAACAAATGAAAAGCCCTTTTCTTTTAGTTCATGCTTTAATTTATTTGTTTATTATAGTCAACTAACTTCTAATGACACTTTACACACTGTAGACTTAATAATAATATGTCAGACCTGTTTAATTTATAGTAAATTTGTTATCAATATGGCTACTTAGAATTATCCACATACCAACGTTACTTTTCAACAATATAACATTATGACAATTTAGAATATAGGATTATTTTTACTTTCAAGACAGGGTCTAACTGTATTCTCCAGACTGGTATGGGACTACTGTGTCCTAAGCTGACACTGTGCCGCACTGCTAGGATTAAAGGCACGCACTACTTTGCCCTGTGACTAGGATTTCTTTTATAAATATGTGACAACTCCATATACTGTAGACACTTGGGAACATCCTGTGTATGTTTTGGAATGAAAAAGAAGTAACAATATCTCAATCAACTAAGTTTGATTTGTTTGTAGGAAGTTTGTGGAGGACACATTAGGCTTATATTTTTCAAAGCAGAATATGGTAAACACAGAAATCTTTCAAGTAAAACATTATTTTTGTTTGTGGATTTTTGAGCCTTGAATCACAACTTCATTGCAAGTCTTGATCCTCTGGAGTGGTGATGTGGATTTGATCTGTGTTCTTTATCCTGACAGGCTCAACAACAGCAAGAAGAAGAACCCTCAGCATCAGCTCTTCCAGATAGTCAAGATCCATCTCAGTCTGAGGTAGGCTTAGGCTGGTTTTGTGGTGTTCCCTTTGAAACTTTTCACGGCCGAACACAAATTTTGTGCACTTTGCTCAATTTGCCTTTCAATTCAACTTACTTTCTTTTTATACCTTTGTTTAAATTTTTGGTCATTTTAATTTTTTAATTTTGGTTTTGGAATCAGCATGTGTTCAGAGTTGTTCTTCATGACATCATATAGTTGTTTATTTGGAGATATGGAAAGAAAGCCATGCAGCAAAGCAGAGAACATTCAGTGGACTGTATTATGTCTGTGTCACAGTGATATTTCCTGCACGGATTTCCCTAAATAGTCAGCTGAGGAATATGAGTTCTTGTCTTACTATACACGTTCCAACATTATTCCTTATGAAAATATCACTGCTTTAGAAGGCATAAGCTGTTGGAATATACTTTTGGTGTTTTTATAACTTAAGGAAATCTATTTTAATACCCTTTCTCTGCCACTTTTTGCTCTTTTCACTTTCTTGGTAGATGAAAATATGGTGGTTTTACTTCGTAACATTGTGAATAACATGAGTGACTGAATACATACGTGTTTTACTGAATGGTATTCAGGGTAGTGGGAAATATAAGTCTGTTTCAGATATTACTTTATATGACAGCCCTTGGAAAAACTTAATGGACTTGAAAGATTTGTTAGAATGGATTTTTCTTTCTTTTAATTGCAATCAAACTAAGTTCTGAATCGGTGAGACTGAAAACTTTAGATGAAATAACAAATCACATTGGTTAAAGATCCAAAAGGCAGCCAAATGTGATGGTGCAGAATTAGAACCCTAATCCTTGAGGGGCTGAGATGGGAGAATCATGAGTTTAAAGCCAGCCTCCACTGCATATAGAGACAGAGAAGAGGGGTAGCCGGCACAAACTTTGACCTCAACTAGTGACATCTTATGTGAAATGTCATAACTCATAATCTTGGAAATATGTAGGTAGTTTGTGGAGTGGAACTCTGCAATTCTACCCGAAAATCCCATCATCTGTCATTAGATAACTTTGGCACCGTGTCAGCAGCTCAAGCCAGCGACTTTGACTTTTCTCTTCTAACCCTTTAAACTCATGTTATTTTCAGAAACCTAAAAAGGATTTGGTTTGGGAGCGGGAATAAGTAGTTGGTAGACATAAAGATGGTGTTTGTGTCAAGATAACTTGCTTCAGTGGGTAATGTAATTCTCAGTGCTATTTTATTTAGGATTGTTTTGCAATTTGAGTATTTAAATGTAACACATTATCATTTGTAGGATTATCAAGATGGTATAGACACACCTATGGACTTCAGCACTGTGAAAGAAACTTTGGAATCAGGAAATTATGATAGTCCTCTGGAATTTTATAAAGATGTTCGCCAAATATTCAGCAACTCCAAAGCTTATACTTCTAATAAAAAGTCAAGGGTATGAAACTAATATTAAATGGGCAGTTATGTATTTCAGGCAGTTTTCCTTCCACAGTTTTCAAGATCTGTAAACAAGTATATTCTACTATTTTGACACAGTTACTGAAGTTTCATTCTCAGTATCTTTTCTGCATTCTGGATATTTTCAAGGCATATGTAAATATACTTTTAGAATAATTCTGAAATTAAGTAGCTTTTTTTCCCTCTTATCTTACTTTTCTTTATTCTTTAATGATAATTACATCTGCCAGAGAAAAGAAAAAGAAAGGAAAGTTAATAATTTAAATACTCAAATCTCCATTAATGAACTGATAAATATAAAGGTAGTTGACAATATTAGTTTATATGAAATGTTTTAATTAGGTCTTAATATAGATATTCCCATTGCTATCACAGAGTGATCCCTATTGGGAAGTTACAACTTTATTCATATTCATGTTAAATATTTCCTTATATATTATCAAAACTGAAAATATCCTGAGAACAAGAAATAGAAACAGTAATATTTATCTTTTGGAGCCACTAGTGTCTAACTGTCAAATTAGTTACATGGTAAGCATATGTCTAAATGCTTCAACTTTTTAATATACATTAAAATTTCTCTAGGTGTTTTTGGTTTTTCGAGACAGGGTTTCTCTGTGGTTTTGGAGCCTGTCCTGGAACTAGCTCTTGTAGACCAGGCTGGTCTCGAACTCACAGAGATCCGCCTGCCTCTGCCTCCCAAGTGCTGGGATTAAAGGCGTGCGCCACCACCGCCCGGCTCTCTAGGTGTATTTTCTTCCATTTCCTTTTCCCCTTTCATCATAACTTAGAGTAATAGAAAGTTTGAAAAATATGGAAAAATATTTTAAAAATCAAACTATCACATATTTATTTATAGTTAATATTTAATGTGCTTACTTCTAGTCCTATCTATACTAATACTTAACATTCAGATGCTTATAAAATATTAGATTTCATATTTAAAGTCATTGTTATATGTGTATTATGACTTTAAAAATAATTTTATTAATTATTTGAGCATTTCATGCAGTATATTTTGAACATAATCACTTATTACCCTGTCAAACGTCCCATCCCTTCCCACCCAACTTTGAACTTACTTTTTTCTTTTAATTCATTTCTCATCAAACCAATTTTGTTGCCCAGATAGTCTTGGCATCTCTTATTCTGGCTAGCCAATCATGGGGTGTCACCTCATTAAAATGGGTCACCATTACATGCTATAGCCTCTCAGCTAATTATAGGATCAACTGTCCTGCCCTCTAAGCTGGGATTTTGTCTGTCTGGACCTTATGCAGAACTTGTACATGCTTTCATATTCTCTCTGGGTTCGTATGTGTATCTGTCCTGCTTCCTTGAAGTTATCCACCACTTCTGGCTCTTCACAGCCTTTCTACCCTCTCTTCTGTGAAGATCCCTGAGCCTTGGGGTGAAATATGAAAGCTTGATTGGGGCTGAGCACTTTTCACTTTTGCTTTCTGCACACTGACCAATTGTGCGTCTTGACGTTAAGTGCCATCTGCTGCAAGGGGCAAGTTTCTCTGATGAGGGTTAAGAGATGATCTGATCTGTATGATGACTGTTTAAAATGAGGTTTTTGATGATATTCTTTTATCTGATTATTTAATGGTTTATTGGGGTTTTGTTGATTTCATTTTTTTACTAGTATTCTGTGGCTAGAAAATTGAGTGATTTTAAAAAATAATTTCCCACTTTACACGAATAGTGACTGTAGCTAAAGTCTTTAATATCATTTAGCATTTTTATCATGTGTGTATAGTCCCCTGATTGTTCCTTACAACAGATTCCCAGAGGTCAAATTATTAACCAAATGATAGGTGTATCTTTAATGATTTATGATACATATTTTAAATTATCTTTTGGGATATTGTCTCAGTGAAAATTCCCTTATAATATATGAGGATTTTCCCATCATTCACAGCACTAAATACTATCTTTTAAAGTTTTTATTACTTTTAATAAATGAAAATGACATCTTAATTCCTCCAGAATTTCAAATAGCTAGTGTGTGTTTTCCGTTGGGAATGATGTTCATCCTCTTCTTCTGTGATTGCTAAAACAAGGCTGTGCTTTCCACCTTTCCAGATCTATAGCATGACGCTGAGATTGTCTGCCTTATTTGAAAATCACATTAAAAATATCATCTCTGAATATAAGTCAGCAATCCAAAGTCAGAAGAGGAGAAGGCCTCGGTACAGGAAGCGCCTGAGAAGCAGCAGCAGCTCACTGTCCAGCAGCAGAGCTCCTAGGTACATTACACTGATGTAGCAGTTTAGGCCTTAAAGCACTTTGTATGTGGTAGCTCATCCGTAAGGTTGGTGAGTAAACTTAGGATGTCTCACGGGACTCAAGAAGTCCTGTTTTTGTGCAAAGGTGGAGTTTGTAACCCAAAGTATTGATTATGTTGATTTTACTGTGCCTTTAAATTTTTAATTTTTTAATTTTGTTATGTGATTGAAGCTTCACTTTGTCAGCTCACCTACTTTAGGTATTTCGCTTGAAGTTCTAGGTAGTTTCCATTTTGGTCACCTTCAGAATTTTGTGTCATATTGTTCATCATATTGAATTACTAACAGAAAAAAATGTTCATAATTATATATCTATCTATATATTTATTTACAGCCCAAAAGGGAAGCAGAAGCAAATGAAGTTACAGCCTAAAAATGACCAGAATACCTCAGTATCTTATGCCAGGACTAGTTCTCCTTTCTCTTCTCCTGGTAAATATATCTTTGGTTTTGTGTTCTATAATTTTGGTGCTAATTAAAGGATATAGAATTGGTATCACTGTTTATAGTACACAGAGCAATAGATTTGGATTTAGAAAAGTTACATTTTAATCATTATTTTACTTGCTAGCTGTATGGTACTCTTATAAGATATTAGATAAATGATTTGGTTTCTTTGATTAGGTGATTTTTCAAAATCACTTTTAAAAAATTTATTTTGTATTTATGAGTCTTTTGCCTGCATGTGCATTTATACTCCATGTGCATTCCTGGTACTTGCAGAGGCCAGAAGAGGGTGTCAGATCCCCTGAAACTGGAATTACAGATGGTTGTGAGCTGCCATGTGGGTGCTGGGAATCTTCCTTGGATCCTATAGAAAAGCAGCCAATACTTTTAAATGCTGAGCCTTCTCTTTCTAACACCTAACTGTATGAATCTTAATTAAATGTCCCTTTGAAAGTTCTGTAGCTGTATGATTTTTATTATCTATAATATCTCCAAGAATGTGTACAATATATTTGTCAGTGTAAGACTTGGAGATTAATATGGGATGGAGGTTTTTCCTCAGGTTGTTTTTTTTTTTTTTTTGACATTTTGTATTTGAAAGTTTTTAGTGATGATAAATCATTTGTTTTCCTGTTGTCACATACTCATACTTACTTTGGGGGTGGGCTCTAGGGTCTTACTAAGCAGCCAAGATAGATTTCAAACTCACTGTCCTCCTAGCTGAGTTTCCAAAAAGCTGGGAATATATGTGGGATGCCAGTTGTAAAGCAATGTTTAATTTTATCATGAAGTAGTGAAGGTAGTTTTAAAAGCAGCCTGTATTAAAATTTCCTGAAAAACGAAATTATGTTAACATCATAATCTCTTTAAACATGAGTTTCAGATGCTGCTGAAGGTGTTTCACTATATCTACTTGATGATGAAGGAGATGGGCCATTTTCTCCATCAAGTTTAAGTGGATATAGCCGAAGTGGAAATAGCCATGACCCAGGAAAAGCCAAATCATTTCGTAATAGAGTTTTACCAGTTAAACAAGGTAGGAAATTGAATATTGGAGAGGCAACTTGTTTTCTATTTTTGTATGATGGATGATGAGTCATTTAAAAAGCTGATGTGTTAGGGTAGTACAACTAGTATGTCTTGGTACCTAGTAAGAATTATAATAGCCAAATTTAAGTCAAAAGGATTTTATAAGCACAGTTTGGAACAGATGTTTGGTAATTACTTTTGAATAGAATGTAAAATGAAATGAATAAGAGAAAAAAACTAAATGAAGAATTCTTGCCCCAAGTGCATAAGAACCAGACTGTCAGGAAACATTCAGAATTTTTCATGTATTAAACCATGTCAATAAGAAGTGAACAGGTCTCAAATATTTCAAAAGCACTCCTTCTTCCAGGCTGTTTCAGTAACTTTATATTTGAAGGAAAATTTAGTGCTTACAAAAATCATTGACTTAATTCATGAGTATGTTTATCTATCTTGTATGCCAAGCGAATTGGTTTTATAAGTATTTGAAGTTTACTATTATCCAGAAGCTCTTATAAAGGGTCCTGTACACACCTTGAACATGCTCAAAGATACTTCTGTGTTAAACTATTTGAAGTTTGTAAAAATATTTAATTTGGCTTTACAAATAGGTTACTTGGAATATCATTTTAACTTTATATACATTTTAGTGGATATTAATTTTTCTTATGCATTGTTTTATAATCACCAGATGACCTAAAATAGACTATAAATACATTCTTGGTTATATGAAAAATATTGAAACACATTGTTGTTGATCTGCGCTAAAAGACTGAGAAGCAATTGAAACTTACTTTTATAGTTCCCATTTTGAAATCTTTTTCTCTCTGATTCTGTTGCATTGTTCATACTTATTCTTCATGGGAAAGCTTATAGACAGAGTAGCCTACATTTCCTGCCTCTTCTTTCATACAGGACCCTTTATCCTTCATAGCCTAGTTTGTGTGCCAGGCACTCTCCAAAAAGCTCTTCTCCCCCAATCACCAGTAATGCAGACTGCCCAAGCAGTGTTCCTTTTCTCAGTATGTAACTTCCTGTTCTCGGTGTCACTGGACACTTGTTTCCTGCCTCTTCTCTAAGCTCGTTTTTACTGCTTTCTAGACTCTGCTGATATTCCTATGCAGTTTATGCTGAGCTTTATTGGCAGATTTCTGCTATTTTTAGCTCTCTTGATCTTTGGCTTCTGCAAATAAAGAACTCTAATAAATCTGTTGACTAAACCAGTCATCATATTTTTTATAGGTCAGGGTGGTTCTATGTAGTTCTTAGATGGCTTGGAACTCACCATATACAGCAGGTTGGCCACAGACTCAGAGTTTTGCCTGCCTCTGCCTTCTGAGTGCTGGAATTAAAGGCATGTGCCACCTTTTCCAGTTTAAACTAATCTTCCCGGTGCTAGGGCCTCTGGGGATGTACCAACCCAAACATCTGTTCATTCTATCAGTCTCATTTCTAGGAGCTTCATAAAAATAGTTTCATTCCTTTTCATCACGTTTGTGTCTTACAGTCATCCTTTTCATTCAATTTAAATCTCATTTTTAAAAGTGTGCTCTCACTAGACAGTCTAAGCTCACCTCAAATTCTTTATCTTTCTAATTTAGACTCCAGAGTAGGGAAGTTTGAAGCTCGTATCTGTTGTAATAAGAGCGGCAGGGCTGCGTCCCCGGCACCCAGACGCCCGCATGGCTAGCTTATGCCCCGAAATAATTACACGGAAACTGTATTCTTTTAATCACTGCCTGGCCCATTAGTTCCAGCCTCTTATTGGCTAGCTCTTACATATTGATCTAACCCATTTTTAATATTTTGTGTAGTACCACGAGCTGGCTTACCAGGAAAGATCTTAACCTGCGTCTGTCTGGAGTGGGAGAATCATGGTGACTCTCTGACTCAGCTTCTTTCTTCCAGCATTCTGTTCTGTTTACTCCACCCACCTAAGGGTTGGCCTATCAAATGGGCCTGGGCAGGTTCTTTATTAATTAACCAATGAAAGCAACAGATAAATACAAGACCCACCTCCATCACGTATCACCATGGTCTACTCAGTAATTTTCAACTCTCCATTTTCCTCTTGTATCCACATAGTTGTAAAGCCTTGTTAATTCTATATTTTTAAATTTGCATTTGTAATTTTGTGTATATGTTTGTGTCTGGTTGTGGGTTTGTACACGTTAGTGCACAGAGTCCAGAAGACAGTATCAGATTCCTTTGGAGCTGGAGATATAGGCAGTTTTGAGCTGCCCATGTGGGCATATGGAAACCAAAGTCTGCAAGAACAGCAAGTCCTCTTCACCATCTCTCCAGCCCTTTTTTTTGTAACACCAACTTAGTCTCTAGCTGAGTGTCTTAGTCACTTTAGACAACCATAAAATACTAGAGTGAGGAGCTTAAACAACAGACTTTCATTTGCCCACAGTTCTGGAGCCTCTAAGTCTGAGGAATCAAGATGCATGGAGATTATTATCTGACAAGAACTTTCTTTTCCTCAGGCTTGTAGAAGACCACATTTAAGCTGTATCCCTTGTGGCCATTTTGTCTGTCTCTATATTTCTGTTCCTTTGTGTGTTCCTTTGTCTCTGGCCTCACTCCCAACCATGTGTGTGTGTGTGTGGTGGGGGGAGTAGAAAGATGAGAGAAACTTAGAAACTTCCTAATCTCTTTGTTTTTTCCATAATAATTGAGACCTTCATTAACTTTCTTTACTATGTAAAGGACTCCAGTCTCCAAATGAAGTTCCTTAGGGAGGTAGGGCTTCGGCCTAGGAATTCTACCTTTAAATGTTAAGATAACGTACTTTGCTTTCCTCATCCATTTTCTTTCCCTTTATTTCTCTTCATAGACTGAAAATGTCTGGAACTCTCTCCCTAGCTCCATAGTCTTATGAGATCCAGCTTGTAGCCATACATGATATCTCATTTCTTTTTGGCTGTGCTTATGTATGTACATATGCAACTGTATATCAGGAGCTGAACCCAGGGTTTCGTGCATGCTAAGCATATTAATTACCATTGAGCTATCCTCTTAATCCCTGTTTGTTTTTTCATGTCTTTTTTAGATTTCTACTGGCATCTAAAACTAGAAAACTTGGCCTTTTCTCAGCATGCTGCCCAAACTTGTACAGTCTTCAGTGTTTCCCAACTTAGCCAGTATTTCTGCTCATTATGCATTTCTTAGACTAAAAAGCCTAGGGGATACACTGTTTTATTCTTAGTATTTGGCATCAAAACCTTCAGCAGGTCCCATTGTTTCCACCTTTGAAAAAAAAATTATTCTGGTGGGCCTTCTAGGTGGAAATGTTGTACCAGATTAGATGTTAGTTCTTGACCCCTCATTATGCCATAGCTAGACTACTGATTCAGGGGTCTTTTCTCCAGTTCTGCCTGCTTAACCACCGTCTACAGTCTGTTCTCTATAGAACATCAGTAATATTTTTTTAAGTGTAAATCAGATGTTGTCTTTCTCTGACCATCTCCTACCATTTTGTTTTTCTACTCCATCCTATCTAGACTGAATTTTCTTAGTTCTTTTTCTTCTGCTCAAACTTTCCCCCACATTTCACTTCATTAATTCTTTAAGTATTGCATTCTAAGAAACATCTCATCTACTAAATAGCACCCCAAAACACAGTCAAATATTTTTGTGCTCTTATTTTCATTGTTTAGCATTCTTCTCTACTTAAAATTGTATTCATTTTTTATTCACTTTGTTATCATCCACACTGCCCCCAGTGGTATAATAGCAAGTTCCAACCTCTTACAAATACCTGTTTCATGGCAGTTGATTGCTAAGGATTTATTAATTGAATAAATGAGACTTGTATGCTTCCTTATAATTCTTCTTAAGTTTATGCTAAAATTTCTGCCCAGATAAACTCAAAATCCCTCAGCCTATTTTTTTTTTTACTTCAAAAGAAGTGTGGAATAAGGATCCAAACTTTATCTGTCCCTGCAAATAGATCTAAGTATCTATTCCAACACTGTTGATTCTGTCCAGTCAGTTTGGGGTCCTAGATATTTTTAGTAGATTATTTTGATTTTGAGTCTGAATGACTGTCTTACAATATCAAGGCTTGATTTCTCAAAAACTCATTCTTTTTTACTTTAGATCACTCCGCTGATGGGCCTCTTACAAACGGTGATGGCAGAGAGCCCCGAACAGGAGCCAAAAGGAAACTACTCAGTGCATCAGAAGAGGACGAAAGCATGGCAGGAGAAGAAAAGGAGATGAAAGAAACAAAAGAGAAAACGCATTTGTCCTCCTCCGAGAGTGGAGAGTTAGGCTCCAGTTTAAGTTCAGAAAGCACCTGTGGCTCCGATTCTGACTCGGAATCTACTTCCAGAACAGACCAAGATTATGTAGATGGTGATCATGACTATAGCAAATTCATACAAACCAGACCTAAAAGAAAACTCAGAAAACAACATGCCAATGGAAAGAGAAACTGGAAGATGAGAGGCACAGGAGGAAGAGGCAGATGGGGAAGATGGGGTAGATGGAGTAGAGGAGGCAGAGGCAGAGGTGGCAGGGGGCGAGGGGGGCGAGGGAGAGGTGGAGGTGGGGGGAGAGGGCGAGGGCGAGGGAGAGGCGGAAGAGGTGCATCTAGAGGAGCCACCAGAGCCAAGCGAGCACGTGTTGCCGATGATGAATTTGATACCATGTTTTCAGGACGTTTCAGTAGACTTCCTCGAATCAAAACAAGAAACCAAGGCAGGAGGACTGTTTTGTATAATGATGATTCGGATAATGACAATTTTGTGTCCACTGAGGATCCTCTGAATCTTGGTACATCCAGATCAGGCAGAGTCCGTAAAATGACAGAAAAAGCCAGGGTTAGCCATCTCATGGGATGGAATTATTAACAGTTAATGAATTTAGAGTAATTTTTAAGAATAAAATCAATGGCCTTCTACTGCAGGGAATTTACCAGAAAATCTACAAAGCAAGTTGTGTGGGGACTTCTGCTTCCTTTCACATTGGTGCTTTTCCATTATGCCAGTATACATTTGTTTCAAGACTTTTAATCTCCACACTTCATTTGTTCAAACAAGCCTTACTCATTAGGCCTTAAATTAAAACAAATTCTGCCCACACATATACATGTGTGCACATACACATGTGTGGACATGCGCACACAAGCGCGCACACACATACATACACACACATACACACACACACACCACAGACACACTACAGATTTACTACATTAAAGGAGCATTCTGCTTCTTAAGAGTAGCATGACATTTTTATCTCAATAAGATATCCCTCTTTGCTTTTGTATCACAGAAGTATAGCACCTTCTTACAGAGTTTTATATAGTTTGTTTTTGCCATTTTGATTCCTATACCCAGTAATAATAACTTTTGCACAATACACCAATCCTAAAGGCAGCTATTAAATGTTTACAGTTTCTATATTGTAAGAACGATCTGGATTATTTTACTCTTCCCAGGCCAAACTTTCATGAACTGTACTGAACTGAAGTATATATTTATACTGCAGTTTTGGGGTGGGTGGGGGGTATCTTGATATGCTTTTCATTGATTTGCTTAATTCACGTTTAAGGTGAGAAAGGGTTGGTGCCTTGTAAATATGTAGCAAATCTTTGTGGTGTGTCCTGATGTGTGCATTAACTTTATTAAAAGAGAATACTTGAGGTATCAATCTAGACAAGGTGCCAAATGCAAAAGTTTCTTGCATCCATTTTTCTTTTCCTGTTATATTTTATTGCATTAATAGAAACTTGTGTAGCTTAATAGTAACTTAAACATTTGAAAAATCCTCATCCACAAAGAATACTTCTTTGAACAGTAGCTCAGCTACCTCTATTAACTACAACTACTGGAAATGCTAAGGAAAGTAGATGCTGTTACTCATTACTAAGGAGAAATAGAACAAGCTTGGTAGGGATGAATACTCCTAAGTTATAAGCTGAGAATTTTCAGTAATCACATTGGCTCTCAAATTCATAGGTGTGACAAATTTTCCTAAGTATTCTATGCTCTAGGCTTCTGTAGAACTTATTTATGTAAGCAGACTTGCTCTGCTGCTTGGCTATCTCTGCCACCACTTCCTCTTTAACAGCTGTGAGTTACTGCTTTTCATTTGAATCTGGAAAGGTAACAAAGCACCTAACTTGAGCTGGCCTAATTTGGCTAGCTAATATTTGGAATCAACTTTAATGGGTTCTTCTGTTCTCATTCCAAAGGGTTCTTCTGTTCTCGACTTCCAGAAAAGAGCCTCATTGCACTGCAAACAGATATATATATATATATATATATATATATATATATATATATATATATATATATTTTATAGTTGAGAAAAAAATCTTTAAAATCATTTATGGTCTTGTTTACAGCAATAGAGTGCACATAGAGTTCCATAAGTGAGCTTCAGTTCCAAGATCAATTGTGGTCCTCAAATTTGACATCACAGTTGCGCTACTTCGTCAGATACTTCCACTCTTGAAGTGGAAGGGATAATAATTGATCTCTGCTTTTGTAACAGCAATTTTGTTGCACTTAAATCAGACTTGTGTGATGAAACATTTTCTTAATGTACACCTGGTAGTCCAGGAGATATCTTAAGCTGACATGTTTGTCTCATGCTTTCAATCATTTCACGCATCTGAAAAAAATCTGTTAAGTGCAGAGGAAGGAGTGCACACATAACTTTGCTTTTTGGTGGGGTTGGGGGGTTATTCTTGAACTAATACCCTTAAGCAATTTTCACTTGCAGTAGAAATGATGTTCAGGCTTTAAGAAAGTATAATGAACTGTTAATGGCACTAATGTCTGTTGCTAGGGAGCAGACCAAGCTGATATTTTTGTTGTTGTTGTTTTTCTTCACCGTACCAAAATGATTTCTGGTTATAACTCAGCTGCCATTTTAACCATAGCATAGATTCAACATGTTCCTATTTTGAGAGTCTACATTTGATTTTTACTAAAACATACTATTTCAGTTATTCATCTCTTGGGCGTTTAAACTAAATTGTGCCTATGTTTTCCTGGAGTCAGTAACGTTTTGTCCTACAACAACCGACATAATGTAGTTGCTTAAATTCCTGGATATACCCAAATATGTATCATGTGTACCATTTTAGTGTGAGATTTTTGTTGGCATTCTTCTATGAGGAGCTGAGCTCTTGAAACGTAGAAGAATCGCCATTTGTATGATGCTAGCTGTCAGGAGCTTTATTTATAATTTATTTTGAAAAATGAAAATGCCACATTTATTCCCCAAATGTCAAGATTTTCTAGGCTTACAGAATTAGAAGAATAAGGCTAAAGACATTTTTAAGCATATTTTCTATGTAGTGAAATACTGTGAAATACTAGTGGGCAGCATTTTGCTGTGATGTTGATTTCAGTTATTAGAATTTAAAGAGTTAGTCACCAGGGTATGTTAGGTGAACATAGTTATCATTTATTATAAAACAAACAGATAATTTTCTGTTTGCATGCAAATTATTTTCATAAGTGAAAATAAAAGTCTGGGAAATGATATTTTTACTTTTCTAATCTGGACTTCCCCCTTTCCTCAATTTATATTTTGGGTTTTTTAACACCACTTCCTACAGATGTGTCATAATTTATATCATATTGAATACTTTATCATTTCAGTTTTCTAGAGATCTTTTAAACCTAAGTAAGATCTGGGTTCAGCCATAGCAAAGAAATTAGGGAATGAGTTAAGAATTCTGCAAATGAAGACCACTGTTCTATTTAGGCCCATGAGAGCATACACATGTATAAGCTTAATCCTATGCTATATCTGAATAGCCAGTAAGCTATAATATCGCTCATAAATGCTAATGTTCAGATTCCAAGCTTTATGATCTTAGCATGTGTATATGTTTATAAAACTCAATCATGTATTCTTCTCTGGCTTGCTGTATGTAACTCATCTAGCAATAGGATGCTCTCCGAAATACTCGCAAACCTACTAGCCTAATAACTAAATTTGTTTCTGTATAAGTGTTTGTGTACTTGTATGTATGGAGCTTTTTCCAGTTTGCCATACCTTATTCCAGACATTAAAAAAGAGAATATTTTATATGGAGGACACTGTCTACAAATTATTTGCCTCTTTAGAGCTTAGCTTGTGCATTTATTAATGCCTAGTCATCCATGTCATTATGTCTCTTCGATAACCAGTTCTGGTTCTGTCATATAACTGTGCCCCTCTGTTCTTTGAATTTGCCATTTTACTTGTTTCTTTTTCTCTTTCCCTCACCAGAAATCAGGCTTATTCTATAATTCTTCCTTACAGTGTTTTGTTTCACCCAGAGGCAAAGCAACTGAATAAAATTCCCAAGTTTCAGTCTACACAATTGAGTTCTCATACATCTAAATTATATTTCAGATATTTTAAAGTAGATTGTCATCAGACAATACAGTGATTTAAAGGAAAAGAGGTAAATACCACTCCTAACTTTTTAATGAAACTTTTTTGAGCATTTTTCAAAATTTCTAAGTTTGTGGCAATGATATACACCATATGTATATATATGGAACCATTTTATGCACATTTGCCAACTGGTACTTATATTTAAAGTTGAATTTTCATGAATTTTCGTGCCCTTAAAAAGGGGGTCCTAAAACATATGATTTTTCACTACTATTTGATGCCCAGCCTTTTAAGCAAATACAATTAACATTTGAAAATCTGAAATTAATAGTTCCAGGGAGAAGGAATAAGACTAGATATTTAAAGGCCTTTATTTTAAATGCTAACCACATTCCACAACCTCTTTGTGGTACGAAAGGCTTTATGGGTGTTTTATTAAAATATTATTAGATCATTTTAAAGCTCGTTTTAAAAATTATTGGTAAAATAGTTGCATGCTGTTTTTATTTTGCCTCTCTTAGCAAAGATTCTTTACCAAGTGTTAATTTATCATATTTACAAAGTTTGGATTAAAATCCAATATAAAGTTAAATGATTTCATGGTGCTGTATTTTGTGGAACATGGATAGAACTCAGGTTTCTTGTTATTTATTCCCTGGTATAGTCTTATCACCTTGAGTATTCCTTGTCTCACCTTTCCTCTTGGACTTACTCTTATCTCCACTTCTCTTTGTACAACGAAGACTGCACTTAATGTAGCATACTTCAGCCAGACTGGAAATTTTCGATTCATTTCTGAGGGAAGTACAATAGAAAGGCCCTGCAGTTTAGAGTTAAGGTGTGTTTATTTATATGTATGCCCATTTCTTATTCTTATACCTATCTTAATTAAATCTAGAATATGGGACTTAGACATATAAAAGCATGGTAATTATTTTCTAAAAAATAAAATTATTGATACATATTGAGATCGCCATTAGTAATTTACTTTTAAAAATCCCATATTGAAATACCTAGAAACCCAGTTGGAAAATGTGTTTTTTGCATATGTCACCAAATATACATTAGGCAGTACTACAAATGTTAATTCTTTAAACAATGCTGTGGTGATGGCAATCAGTAATTTATTTCTTTGTTCTGTAACTTATCATCCTTGTCTTTTGTAATCCTTTACACAGTATTAACAAAGCTGTACTTTGTGTTTGTTCTTAGTGTCCATAAATTTTAAGATGGAAAAAAACCATTCATTTAATAGTTGATGTGATGCTGTATATGGGCAGAATGTCCATTAAACTAAAACTCAGTGGGGAAAAAGGTAAACAAAACTGGCTTGGTTTATAAAAGATGTTTTGTTTGGCAGTTGTTGGTCATTATAAGCAATTACCTTCAAAGACAAAAAAAAAATACTGGACTAATTTGTTGCCATTCTTTATGGGATGTTTACAATAAAATTCCAAGTTGTTTGGAATCAGTTGCACTCTCGCTGCTTTATGCCTTAACTCATCCTAGAGATAAATTAACAAGACAGAGAAATATAAGAAATATGAAGTTAACCTTTCTACTACCAGCTTTCGAGACTGTATCATGTAATCCTCAGGTCTCTTTTGTCATATTTTATTACTATCATTTTTTAATCTTAGAAACTGAGTTGCTTCCTGTGAAAGAAAAGATGTATCCTAATTCTTGCTGATATTCTTTGGATCACCATTAGGTAATCAGTATGCTGTTAACACTTTAAAATACGGGCTGCTCGGTGCCTTAAATAGCAGCCTCCCAAGCACTAGTCAGCTGATTGTTCTGCAGAGCTTTTGGAGATGGATAGATGTCTAATATATTTATTGTTGAATTTTAACAGCTGAGCTATGGATACCTAGCACTTTTTATTTGGGGTTAACTTGCCTATCAACTTTGAATTTATTATAAATGGTGCTTTAAGTTGATGTAAATCTAGGAGGGAGAGCAATGAAGTTAGCCAGGATCTGAATCTTTTACCAGGAATACTCATCACTGGCCTTTAATCTATCTCCACAAGTTTTCTCCCAATGTCAAGAATTCTACTGAGGTCAAGATAAATAAGCTGGCTAAAGACTGCTCTGCATCGTTCATATGTAGGCTGTCTGTTTTGTGTTTTTAGAATTAAGTGAGATGACTCAATATAGGTCATCTCTTTTCTGACATAGGATCCATTTACTGACAGCCTAGTTTTCACAATACCCTGATTGAGGTGTGGGGATAATTGTTATTTTTGTTTAGCTGTTTGACTGCTGAAAAATAGCCCTCTTTTAAATGTAAATATGTTACATTAAAAATTTTTTGTTAGCAAACTTTGGTATTTTCTTACTTCACTCGCTAGATTTCTTAAATAGAAAATTTAAAGAATTTTTATGGCAAAACTTTGCTGAAGTCTTCAGAAGATTGTTTGCTTTGTTGAGAAGATCAAGAAGAGAAGTGTTCCTTGCCCTTCCTATATAATATTTACCACCTACCTAAAGCTACATTCCAAAAAATGCACAAAATAAATTGAAACTCATACATTGAGCTTGTGAGTTAATATTAAATGGGAATTTGGTGCTATATGTAAGCTCATGTACTTTACTGTTTCAAGGTTTTTTATATATAAGTACTTAAGGCATTTTTATGATGCATGATGCTGGTAGACCAAATATAATATTAAATAAAATGTTTATGGTGTCATCCCCCCCCCCAAAAAAAAATTGGAGTAACAGCTTTTTCTCACTTTGTGATTTTTTAGTGGCCTTTCCTTGGCCATCTGTAGTAACTGACTTAATAAAGTTACTTCTCACTTGCAGAGCATAAGGATCTAGTAGCTACTTTTAGGAAAATTGTTAGCAAACTGATCTTTCACATATCCTAAGGACTTTCAAATCCCTGTGATGCTAATATGATTGCATTCATTTGTAAAGTTCTACTTAATAACTTGCCTTCTCAGTGCCCTCCAAGTCTCCAATTTTATAAATTTTCTTGCAAACATTTTAAGGAATACATTTCAAATCATTTAATACAGGTTACTAATATTAATTGACAAGGAATTTTATTCATTCTTAGAGGTGTTATGTGGTTCATCTTTGTCCTGTCAAAAATCTAAGTAGAATTTTATAGTGGTTTGTTCATTTGTACTAGGAATTTTGTGTACTCTGTGAAGTATTTTATGGATAGAAACTTGTCATAAGAGTTTCTAGTTTGTCATTTTGAATGAAATAGGCCTTCCAAATTGTATGATAGACATCTTAAGAGGACATTTTGTTACCCTTGGGAATTGTTCACTTAAAATGCCAGGAATGAAGTGCTGATTGTTCTGGGTTGTTTCCATATGTTAAGCTGAATCTATAAACTGGAGGTTTCCTTGTATACAAAGCATAACTGTTACTGGATCTAGGCTGACCTCATAACATATCTTGCCCTTTTATCACATGCTTCTAATTCTTCAACTGAAAATTGTCAGGGACTGAGTCACATTCTTTCTCTGGAGTTGTATAGTGGTTTTCCTATATAATATTTGCCAGCAGGAGTTTAAAGCCTTTAATCTTTGTATTGGTGACAAGAAATGGCGGCAGAAAGACTGCTGTTCTTTCCTAGGGTTGTTCATCTGTGCCTTCTGTACGTTTTAAAAAAAAAGTTTTAGAGCTTAGAAAATTTATCCCTCAAATATAGTCTCAATCACCAGAAAGATTATCTGTTGATTCCCATTATTTTTCCATGGAGAAAAAAAAATGAGTTTTGGTAAAACCAAGTAATTTGCCTAGGTCCATGTAGCTAGTAATCAAAAAGTAAATCAAAAATCCTGATTCATCCTGGTGGATGGTGGTGGCACACACCTTTCATAATCCCAACACTCTGGATGCAGGGACAGGGGAATCACTTGAGTTTGATATTGGCCTGGTCTACAGAGCAAGTTCCAGGACACCCAGGGTCACACAGAGAAACAATGTCCTGAGAGAGAGAGAGACAGAGAGACAGAGAGACAGAGAGAGAGAGAGAGAGAGAGAGAGAGAGAGAGAGAGAGAGAGAGAGAGAAACACGAGAACCCCTGATTCATCCAGGGTACCTAGTTCTAGTTTTTTTTTAATTCCACTGACTTCCTTCCTAACTGCTGTGAAATAGAGATCCTATGTCTTATATGTAAGTGTAACTTAAAGAGAACTTTCTGTTGCTCTTCCCAGTTTTACTGTATGTGCTACCAAAGTAAAAGTAAGCATATGGTTCTGATTTTTCATGAAGATGTTCATTGAGTTGTATCTTCAAAGCTTCTACCTCCTTTGGGGACACGGTGGCTACAGGGTCTTTTGATTCACGGGATGGTTACTGCTTTTTCTGATGCTGTTGTGTCCACACTGCTCATCCAGCTGATGAGGACTACTGTGACCGGAGAGATCTCCTCAGGCACGACCGCCTACTTTGTGGTGGTCTCTTCCTCTTCCATTCCTCGGTAACTAGACAAAGTATACCTGGCCCAGTGTCATTTCCTTCTGCTGTAAGATGATCTGACAACACTAACAAAAGAGAGAACCCACCTTGGTTCAGGAAGAAGCTTTTAGTCCCTGTAAAACGGGAAAAACTGAATAGGTAAGGCTGACCTATTTGGACATATGGTCAGTCTGGATACTTATTCAAAGAAGTTGTGGGCAATAGAGTGCTCATTGAGAGGAACAGCACTCGAGGAAAGTGGCAAGGCCGTGGGACTCTAGATGACAGGTTGAAAGCAGCAGTGCACATTCATATTTTAGTAAAAGATCGGTTTTGTAAGAGAACACGAAATCAGGAGAAATCGGGATAACTTAAAAAGAACTGGTGAATGAGTTGACAGACGATGTCAGATAACCCAAATGACAGCTGAATTAATCACCTGTAAAGGATCTTTTTTTTTTTTTTTCTTAGAGCAGTGGTTCTCAACCTCTCTAATGCTGTGACCCTTTAATACAGTTCTTTATGTTGTGGTGACCCCCAGTCATACAATTATTCTGTTGCTACTCCATAACTGTAATTTTGCTACTGTTAATGAATCATAATGTAAAATCTGACATGCAAGATATCTGGTATACAACTCCAAAGAGGTCGCAACCCACAGGTTAGGAACCACGGCCTTAGAGTTTGACACTGAAGAATTAACGTGGAAATGTATCCTAACACTGTACTGTATCCCTAGCCCAAGACTGGCTGCATGCACAGCAGAGGGGCTCTAGTTTACTGTAGCTAGCCTTCTTTGGATATTTGTCAGTGGGACTGTTAAATATTTTTGTTATTGCAATCCCATCTCGCTGAACACATTAAAGGCAAAAATATTTTAAAAAATTCTCCAATATAAGATTTTTATTTCTAAGCAAGTAATGATCACGAAAATGTTTACAGTTTTTACTAGTCCATGGGATAATAAATTTAAAGTATAAAAATCAGTGAACTTTTAATGTCTGTATTAATACAGATGTGTACAAAAATAAATGCTTGGAGCCTGGAGAGATGGCTCAGTGGTTAAGAGCACTGGCTGCTCTTCCAGTGATCCTGAGTTCAATTTCCAGCAACCACATGGGATCTCATCTGTAATGGGATCTGATGTCTCTTGGCATGCAGGTATATATGCAGACAGAGCACTCATACAAAAATTAAGAAAATGTAAGAATTTATAGAGAATTTAATTATGAAGATTGTGTGTACAAGTGTGCTTTTTCACTGTGTTACACTAAGTGCCAGTTCTTGTTACCTTCCAAACTACACATGCCAGTACACTCTTAAAATTTTTATTTTTCTTCTAATAGGTCATTTGAATTTCATATAAAAATTCTTAGAAAATGCCAAAAAGGGGGGGCTGTGACTTACTTCTCCTTGGACTTAATTAGGATACCCCCCACTTGGGCCACCTCAGATTTTTTTCTTATTATTTAATGCCCCCTCTGTCTTTATAGCCTCATATTTTAAATTGTGTTGCAAAAGTGAAACTGTCCAAGACAATAAGATTATTTCATTAAAGAAACTATCATTCCTTTTTTATATACTTAACTTTGAAATCCTTATAATAATTTGGTTTTCTTTTTCTACTTAACGCTGGGCAGTGATGGTAACTGCTAAGGGTTTGATTAGGTCTGTAGATAGATAAATCAAACCACCAAATTCCATAACAATTCCATAACTAAATAAGAAATTTTCAAATAATTATGCTAAGGACTCATACTTGCTGACTTCGTTCTCAAGTAATGAGGTTTTTCAGGGTTTGCAATGTATTTTTATTTTTTTTTATTTTTATTTATTTATTTTTTTGCTTTTTTCGAGACAGGGTTTCTCTGTAGCTTTGGCGCCTGTCCTGGAACTAGCTCTTGTAGACCAGGCTGGTCTCGAATTCACAGAGATCTGCCTGCCTCTGCCTCCCGAGTGCTGGAATTAAAGGTGTGCGCCACCACCGCCTGGCTTGCAATGTATTTCTATTTTTTGTTTTTTGTGATATAATTTCTCGACATAGCCCTGGCTATCCTGGAACTTGCTGTGTAAACAGGCTGGCTGAACTAACAGAAATCCTTCTCTCTCTGCCTTCCCCATACTGGGATTAAAGGCAATGGAGTTCTAAAATTCTCCAGGACAGCTTCAGTTGCATTTGGTTATAATGTATCGTATTTTATGGTGCCACAGTTTCCCTTCTAAATACCTACTGTCCTTATGCCAATCCAAGAAGGATACATGTTAGTTCCAACAGATAGCTTATGAAATCCTAATAGAAAACAAAAACAAACCAAAAAGGGAATAGAAAATAACATTAATCTTCAGGACTCCCTGCCTCCTTTACAGAAAGTAATTTCCAGTCTGTTGTCACCTTCAAAATAGAACACGGCAATTTCTATTATGCCTACTTATACTAATACTTATATTTGCTTGCATTAATAGAATAGAGTTTATAAATCTGCTCTCTGGGCAGTAATTAGATACCATGCTGTGCTCCGCCCTGTATGCCTTTAGATGGAAGTGCACATGTTACCAAATTCTAAGGTTCTTGCCTGATTTTCTCCCAATAATTAGGAGATAAAAATTGGTGGAAACAGATGGTTATTTTACAATATTTACCAGAACTGAGCAAAAAGAAATTCTCACTTTCCCTCTGCCTTGCCCTTAGTGATATAGACAATATGAAGCTAGGGTATAGGAATATGTAGATTTGACTGAGTGACAAGTTCCTCTCCCTTGGGTGACCTATCCCTCAGCCCTGATATGGAATTTCTTGGAGAAATTCTAACCCTTAGTGCCCCTGACCTTAGGAGAGGTAAGAAGAGTAGGAAAAGTAAGGAGCCACCCTAAGGTCTCTTGAAGCTTCATCTCAGCAAAGAGGCTGGCAGGTTTGGGGGAGGGATAATAAAGAGTGGAAATCATCAGTGTTGCGTGGATGTCATTTGTTCCCAAATAGCAGCCTGAGATTCAAATCACTGGAAAGAACAGGGATGCACGTGCCTGGGTTTTCTTTGTATTTTTGCTGTGGAATAGGTTGGAATGGGGGTATTTAAATGTACTACTAGCAATCTATAGTATTTTAATGTTCGTATCATTGTATTATAATAGGATTCCCAAAGTGTCAAACCTTATTAAGAAGTCATTATCTTTAGCCCCTTGTACAGATGAAGAATTTGCATAGGAAAGCCAAGTTCCTGAAGTTCTCACTGGTTAAACGGCAAGTTTTCCACTTGGATCATACCAAGGCTGTGGACTTGTTTAGTCAGAAATTTGCTGAGTGTCTTTAGCCAAGTCTCTTGTTTTCCCTGGTTCCAGTTGCTCTCTGTGCAAGGTTGAAATTGAACATTAACTTCTAAGGGGCTCGTTGCTCTGTTCTTTGAACTTTCTTGCTTGTTCTTTTTGTATCTTCTTAATCTCTAAAGTGAACGGCTGTTGAAGGTTCCTCATTCTCAGGAGCTTGGTAAACCCCATATCCTGGCTAAAGTAGCTTGTTTGAAGGAAAATCTCCTCCCTGAAGTGTTTGGGAGGCTTCACATTTCTTAACGGAAAGTTTATCAAATGCAGTTTAGGACATGTACGGTAATTGGGAATTGACTAACGGCATCGCAACATAGACTCCAGTGACGTCGTTCTCAGTGAAACTTGTGAAAAATGCCTTTGAAATCACTAAGAAATGCTTGACAAGGTCCAAAGGGCAAGAGAAAATAGACAAAACTCTTCAAGAAAACCTATGACAATTCATTAAGGGAAAACCCAGTAGTTAAACTCCTACACACACTTTCTTCCTGGTTGGGGGATGTGTCCATATCCCTGGGCCTTGTGCACTGCTCAGCAGCTGAAATTCCGTCTTCCTGCTGCAGCTTCAGATGCCAGACCCCGATAACCCTTGCCCTAGCTCGTGAAATATTTAAATACCATGAGAAAACCTCAGCTACTGCCCTGCCCCTGCAAAATGCTCAGCTCCCAGAAAGTGTGTGTGGGGGGTCTTTCACTCAGAAGTTTGACATTCCAGAGCCTTGACTCAGATTTTTTGCCTGGGGTTGGGGGGAAACCAGAGAGAAACTGTAAAAGACTCTAATCTCATCCTGGATGCAGTAGGGACTTTCATGAATTCTGAAAGTGGTCTAAAGGACAGCAGAGCCTCGGGCCTATGTCTGGAGCTAGGCACTGTTGTCAAGGGCTGACCCATATGTGGTTTCTCAAAGAGATTGTGGAGAAATGGGAATGGATCGCTAGGCGGGGAAAGGGGGAGGGAGAGAAAACAATTTTTATTGGATTCACTTTCAGTGTAATTTCTTCTTGCAATGAATGGGTTTTAAAGTGTAGCCAGAGGTGTAGAAGAAACCTCTCCCAAACTACCGATTTGTTGGAATGATTGTGGGCATACCACAGGCTGAACTGCCTTCAGGAGGAAAGTGAGTCTCTTTTAACAACCGGGAGAGAAAAACATTTCAATAAAATAATCCAATTAGTTACTAAATACATAACCAAGTAAATAACAATATTGAATGTCTAGCCTCAGGGCTAGAAAGGGGGTGTCACTGCCTAGAGTCGCTGTACTATATTCTCAAAAAGGCCAGTTACCTTTCCAAAAAACTATTTACAAGTTATGAAATGAAAACAAATACGGCAGAAAAAATTAATACATATAAATAATTGCATCAAATGTGAGTGGACTGAATAATCCAATCAATAAACAAATTATTCAAAAACAAACAAGGACAAGAGAGATGGTTCAGCAGTTAAGAGCACTTGTTGCTCTTTCAGATGACCGAGGTTTGGTTCCCAGCAGCCTTGTGGTGTGATCACAACCATCTGTAACTCCAGTTCTGGGATCTGATCCCCTCTTCTGACTTCCAAGGACACCAAGGACACATGTAACATAATACATACATGCAAGCAAAACACTCATATACATAAATCTAAAAAGACTTAAAATTTAATTATGTGCCATGTACACAATATAATTTTTAATTCAAAGATGCAAATATATAAGCAAAAAGATGTCAAGAGAGGGGAGCAGAGAAAAATGTAGAGCTCAACAAAAATCAATAAACAAAGAAAAAAGAAAAAAGATGTCAAGAGAATGAAAATAGCAACCAAAGGCGAACAGGGTATAGTAAAATGAGCAAACAGGCTTTAAGATAAAAACTATTTATTAGAGATCTTTAAAACTGTAAATATATAAGAAGAAAAAGGTTCTAAAAATTAAGAGATAAAGCTTAAAAGGTAAAGGACAGTTAAAGAGACAGCTAAAATAAAATGAAGACTAGAAAACTGCTAAGGATACATTGAAATAAGAAAGTCCACAAATAACAAAATTCAGCCAACGTTCACTACATCAGTGAGAAAAATAAGAGAAAAAACTAAAATCAAGAATGTAAAATAAAATATCATTACCTACCTCACAGAAATCAAAAGGGGATACTAGGAACAGACTGAGTAGCCTGAACAACTGAAATAAGTTCTTTCACTGTCTACAGACTGAATGTCAAAGATCAAAATACTGGCTAGATGGCTTTCTCTGAAATCCTCTGTTGGGCATGTGTATGTCTAGTTGGAGAGAGACAAAGAGACAGATCATACATATGTCTCTTGTAGAGACATCAACACTAATCGCCTACCCTTTTGATATCACTTAAAATTTGCTTCCTAAAGACTATAGCATCTGATACAGATAGGAGACTAGAAGCTAGACATTGACTTTAAATTTAGAAGAGGTCAAGATTGAGGCTAAAGCAATCAGCATGCCATTAGTTTAGATAGCATTCACGAACAACATGTTCATAGAAGGCTCAAACTGACAAAACTAGAGGTAAACAAAGTGTATACAAGTAAAAAAAGACTGAATCCACACTTTCATTGGTTTCCAGAAGCAAAAATTCCAGTCCAATATGTCATCCTCACTGGTAGATTTTATTGAATATTTAAAGGAAAATGAATACTAATCTTTGGCAAAATGTTGCAGAAGATTTTAAATGTCCAACTACTTCTGTGAAGGCTGTATTACACTGATAACTGGGTCTGATAAAACATCACAAGAAAGCTACAAAATAAAATTCTTCTTAAATATAGATACAAAAATCCTCCAGAGTGCCGACAAACCAAATCTAATAATGTAAAAAGCCATATACAAGTAAGACTTGTCCTCAGAGTGATGAGGGTGAAGCTGTTGTCTTTGAGAACAATGGAGACTTTCACATCTCGGGTGTCTAAAACTCAAGCTAAAGTGCCAGATGTCCGTGCTCATCAAAATGCCACTGAGTGTCTCTGAGTCCTTTGTCTTGTGATCTTGAGAAATGAATTCTTGACAGCAGTTTTAAAAGGAGTAAAGCCTTTTAAACAAAGGATTAATTGCAGAAGGAAAGCAAGCAAGCTACTGTAGGAGAGTCATCCCAGGAGGGCTTGCCTCTGAGGGGCTTTGTCTGGGGGGATTAGAAGGCTTTTTACTAAGAAAGCAAATTGATATTTCAAATGACTAAGCTGAAATAACGAGAGGTAGGCTGCTTAGTTCAGGTGATCCAACCACCAATCTCCACGAAGCATCCACCAACCCCTCCATGCCAGTGACTGGAGTAGGGCTCCGATGCACACCTCTGAGGCCCAGTGGACTATCTGATCATGCACAGCTTCCAGGCAGCGGTGCTCATTAGGTTGCTATACCAAGGAAAAAAATAAGTGCATCTAGCAGATGCACTTCTGGCTTCTGGCCAGGACAGAACTACACACAGGATCAGTGACCCTTCTGGCCAGATTAGAACCTCTTGTCAAAGACAAGAAGCAGAGCTGCCAGTTACAGAGGTCTAACTGCCTGACAAATTTCCTCTATTTTCATCAAAAGGTTTATGTAAGTCTAAAACTCAATATAATATATTAATAAAGTAAAATGAAAACAACATGCTCATGTCATTAGAGTCATCAAAAAAGCTTTAGACGAAATGCAATGCCATGGACACTAAAAGCTTGGTTAGAAGGAAAGTTCTGCACACTGATAGCTGGTGATTGAAAACCTCATAGCTAACACCATACAGCTGTGAAATGGAGAGTGCTTTGCTCTTACAAGGCCTAAAGTAGGATTTCAACTCTCAATATCTCCATTAAACATTGTCCCAGAGGTTTTAACATGGAAAATTAGTTTTACAAAAGGAAAATGTATCAATGTGGAAAAAAAAGCATCTGTCTATGTAATTGTTGTGTTCTTTGTTGTGTAGCTCTTTCCTCTTAATTGAAACCTTCCTTCCTGGAGGGAGGAAGGAGGTTTCTTAGACTCAGGAAGTAAATGAAATAAGGCTCAGGATGCTTCTGACCCTTCTGATTAACAACAGACATCCAGAAAGCTATGTCAGCACCAACATAGCCTTCAACATAGGGAGGAGACAAGACTCCAATTAGCTGGACTGCCTGCAAGTTGTGCAAGAAGTTCCAGTAATGCAACTCTCATGAGTCCACATCCACCCTGGGGTGGGCTAGCCAATGATGCATATGCATTTGAGTCACTCGGGCTCTGGTAAGCAACTTCAGTAAAACACTGGTGACTAAGCTAGACCTGGGTGAAATTGCTCCTTTGGTCTGTTGGGGTGCTATCTTGGGCGAATACACATTTGTTCACATCTCTCTGAGAAAAGTCACACAGAAAGTTTAGCACATGAACAGGGACCAATCGAACCAAAGGTCAATAGCGGGGAGAGGGGGGAAGAGGAGTGGTCCTATGTTTATCATTTATCACCGGGAGAACAACTGTGTCACTACAACAAGGAGGAATACTATAACCCCCCCTCCCCGGGCGGGAAAAGTAAAACATATCAGGATTGTCCTAGAGATATTCCAACCTCTCACAGTTCAAAATTAGTTCCTGTCTCATCATCAATGACAGGGACCATAAAAACATTCCTCCTTGCACAATTTTCAGGAAGCTCAGCTGAGGCTGGAGAGTCTTGTCTCCTCAACAACAGTTACTGTGGATGCAACCAACCTTCCTAAAGATGTTGTTAATGCTTCCTGTGATGAATGATTAAATATGCAACAAAGGTCATGCCATCTTAAAATGCAATGCCATTGTTATCAAAACTGCAATGTCATTCAAGGGAATCTCAGGGTGACCATATTCCTTGTGGTATGGGGCAAAATGCCTCACTGGTAAACAGGGGCTGCCATGCAAGTATGTAGATATTTCCCAAATGGCTGATGGACTGATGGAGGAAGGTCATTGGTTAAAAAATAAAGAAACTGCTTGGCCCTCATAGGTTATAACATATGTGGGCGGAGTAAACAGAACAGAATGCTGGGAGGAAGAGGAAGTGAGCTCAGACTCGATAGCTCTCCTCTCTGGGGTAGATGCGATGAAGCTCCGACCCAGGATGGGCGTAGGCTAGTTCCCGGTAAGCGCACCTTGTGGTGCTACACACATTATTAGAAATGGGCTAGTCCAGGTGCGAGAGTTAGCCGAAAAGAGGCTAGATATAATAGGCCAAGCAGTGTTTAAAAGAATACAGTTTGTGTGTTGTTATTTCGGGGCATAAGCTAGCTAGGCGACCAGGAGCTGGGGCGGCAGGAACACAGCCCGCAGCTCCTACTACAATGGACGAAATAACATATTATAATTCCTGGTGCATGTGAGGGCTGGGATCATAAACAGGCTATGATGCTCAATTTACTGGGTCACATAAGGGGGTTCTATTCACAAACCAGGTATGAATCTCAGGATTGGTGTTAGTCACTTTGCTGAACCATGGGGTATGATTTAGGAGTTGCTTTTGTGCATCTAAATGGTTTAGATCAGCATGTAAATTTTGCTCATAAAGTGTAATACTGATAAAGAAGGGAAGAGCATCTGGGCCACCCAAAAATGTAGCAAGATTCATGCCAAAACTGCTGTTTCAAGGGGAAAAAATGAGTAGAAAGGCAAACACTGTACTAACAAGAGTCTCGAAATGTGAAGCCTGACCAAAAGTTCAAAGAGGACATAAATGATAAGACAGAGCAGGTGAAAACGTTTTAAAAGCCTGCTGTACGGGTAGCCAATATCCCCCACAGTATTCCATGTACATTTTTACCTTGAAAGAAAGTATACAGGGAACACATTAACTACTCTTCAGGGGCTCCTTTCAGTGGCCAGGTATGGCAGATGGAAAGGCAATTGCTGTGGGACAATGGTCTTGTCACCTGTCACTTATATATTTTAATAAAATGCTGATTGGCCAGTAGCCAGACAGGAAGTAAAGGCAGGGAGACCAGGCAGGAAATATAGGCGGGGAAACCAGAAAAAGAGAATTCCGAGAAGAGGAAAGGGTCAGTCTTCAGGCATCACTCAGACACAGAGGAAGCAAGATGAGAATGCCTCACTGATAAAAGGTACCAAGCCACGTGGCTAGCACAGACAAGAATTATGGCCTAATTTAAGATGTAAGAATTAGTTATTAAGAATAATAACTTCTTATTATTAAGCCAACCAGTTTATAAATAATGTAGACCTCTGTGTGTTTCTTTGGGGCTGAAAGGCTGTGGGATAGGTCAAGACAGAAATCTCAGGCAACAGGCATTAACCACAAAGATGGATGGGAATGTGTGGGAACCAGGGTTCTGGCTTCAGAATTAAGCACAACAGTCTACCATATAGTCCTACTACAGTTTAGAACTGAGAATGGCTGAGCAATGCTAGCTAGCCCCAGCAAGTCATTAGGGGTGCCACAATGAATTATGGTCTCAAGGGCATAGTAGTCCAGGGTGAGAAACTGGGATTGTTTATGGAAAGTGGATTATAGATTATGGAGGACTAGATGGGGTAGTGTCTCCCAATATATACCACTATATCAAACATTGCTCTTCTAAAATCTAAGAATTGAGAATCCTATACATACACATAATACATTTCCATCAAGTTCATCCCCCAAATCCCTCCCCTCCAGCTCCTCCTCTATTCTCATCACAATTATTCTCTCCAATTTTTTTGTATTTTTCTCAAGCCCATGAAGTCTACCTATTACTGCCAAGAGGTGCATGAATATATAGCCAACTACTTGCTGAAGTATGCACAAGTAGTTTCTCAAGAACTGCATCTCTGTAGAAGACTGGCACTCCCCTTCCAGTGGCCATCAATGACAACAGTTCTGTACTAACTAGAACCCCTTCCAAATCAGGATTTCATCTGCCTTGATTTTGTGCAGGTCATGTGCATGTGTGCAGCTGTCTTTTTGTATCAAAAAGCCCAGTGTTACTCTGTGTTCATCCACTGCCACTGGCTCTTAAAATTTCTGTTCCAAAGTCAGGTGATGGTAGTGTGTGCCTTTAATCCCAGAACTTAGGAGCAGAAGTAGGTGAACCTGAGATTCAGGCCACCCAGGGCTATGGATCAAGTTTCAAGACAGCTAAGCCTACATAGAGAAACACTGTCTTGAAAAAAAATTATTTTCTGTTCCCTCTTCTAAGATGATCTCTGAGCTTTGGGAAGAGAGTGTGTCCCATTTAGTAATCAGCATTCTGTGATCTCTTATTCTCCACACATTGACCAATTGTGGGTCTCTTTGTTAATTGCCATCTACTGCAAAAATAAGATTTTTCTGATTGGGGTTAAGAAATGAATTCATCGATGGATATAAACACAAGTCCTTAGGTGAATACTATGTCTGTTTTCAGAATAATAGTACTGGGTTCTCACTTAGGGCCTATTACCCACATATCCTTCAGTTCTTTGCCCCACTAATGGTACCAGACATGAGTTCCATCTCATGAAACAGTGCAGTGCATCACGCCTGTCTGTGCTCTATGCGCCACCATACAGTTCGTGAACTGGGCAAGGGGCTGGAGGTTGAAACACCCAAAGACACACAGACAGAGACACGGGTCATCCTTGAAACAGGAATGCCCCAAGGATGCCCCCTTTATTGTGTTCAGGGTCAGTTTATATAGAGATAGCCATGCCCCAGCCAAACACACCAGAAACCATTCCCCTGCCATCAGGAACTCCTGAGGGTCTCATGCTCAGAGCAGCTGTAGGCACTCAGATCAGGGGAAAACAAGTTGTTTACAAGAAATTCAGGAACTGGGGGCTCACAGCTCCCAACAAAACAGGCCTTAAATTTAATTAAAAAGTCATTGGTTAGTAACATAATATCGGTGTGATGTCACTACTGCACTAGTGAACACAGCTTGCAGCATTCACTACAGGGTAAGACTGATGATAACGTTTTCTTTCTTGGTGGCATGCAATAGCAACTTCCAGTATTACAAAAGCTAGCCAGTGGGAATGAAGCTTTCTTTGTGTTCTATGGTGCAAATATTTTGTGTCTTTGGCAATAGTGTCTTACCATCAAGTTCTGGATGGCAACCAAGAACAATGGCAATAGCCAGTAATGTGGTCACCATTCAAGAACCATCATGCAGTTGGTGGGTTTCTGCAAGGTCACACTCGGCCCCTTGGATAACAGGGTATTCTGAGAGTCAGGGATCTTCTGGCCATAGTGACTAGGCGAAAGGCAGGCTAATGGGGTGGTGTGTGAAGCAATAAAAACAGTGTCATGAACAGGGAGCAGTGAAACTATATGCTACACCTCCTCTGTTAATGGGAAATGAGAATCTATAAGAAGGAGAAGTGCCCTAAATGCTCAGAACATGTCAATCTTCTCCAGCTAATATGCCCTCTGTTGCTTTGGGGGCTTCTCTGAAAGTGTTTTCTTGATGTTTTGGTTGTGACTCTAGTCTTTAATCGCTAGATCATCTCTCCAACTCTGAAAGTGTTTTCTTTATTGACACACTTAGTAAAAACTGGGAAGTGCTTAGGAAATGCAGGGACCTGCCATAGCCTCATAGCTTCTCCCAGAAAGAAAGCTCTCAAGCCATGCTGGAGTCTGTTCACAGCTGTGGAGACTTTCTACTCTGTCAGATTATTTTATGTATTTCCTACTAATGGCCATTTTTTTATTCTCCAGTTTATATTTTGGCAAGGTACATGTGCAAACAAATAGCAGGCCTTCCTTCTTAAGGCCCATGAATCAAAGGAATACCAGTGGGAAAGGACAGCTTAAGGGAACCTTTGCCGTGTACTACACATATTAAGACAAGAGCAGATATATTGGAGCATCTTCTGGATCTCTTTGTTTCTCCAGAGCTTCCTTTGGAGATTTAGTCACTTCTTTACCATCATAAGTATGGGTTCCTGTGTCCTCTCCTTCCTAATAGGGACCTTTAAGAAGGGATAACCTGTTTGGAGTATCTACTCTTACCAATGTGACTTTTGAATACCATGTGACCTTAATGAATTCCTAGTCTTATCTTGCCAGTGCAAGATCAACCCGTCAAAGAAACCTCTGGAGTAAGCAACTTTGACCCTTCATTCTCAAATGTATAATCTGTAAGCAAGCACAAAAGGCACTCAGAGTAAATAATTTACCACTTGCACCCATAGTCTAGAGAACATGGAATGCTCTTTTCCCTTAAGCCACTTTTGTCACACTAACTGGAAAGGGAAAACAAAAGCAGGGGTTCCCAGGGCCTGATGGGGGCAGAAACAAAAGCGGATCTGAAAGCAGGGCAAAGGAGAGAGATACCAGGCAGAAACGGGAGGCATTATTACCTGGCGATAAGATTCAGAATAGCTGTCAGGCTTCTCCTCCCACATATGCGGACTGATGGGTCCTTTCTTCTGCCTGTTAGTGGAAGGAGCTTGTCTAGCAACTTTGAAATGATGATGCGGAGGCAGAGTGTCCTCTTCATTTGTTTCTGAATGGCTGCTGTTACAGCTTTGGGGGTGGAATCCAGGACCTTGTGTGTTTGGACAACCCCTCTACTGCAGAGCCCCACTTGTACCTCCGCAGTCAGCATTTTTCTCATTTTCCTCCTTGCCTCCTCATGAGCTTGAGTAGCTTCAGAATCCAGTTTCTTTTTGCAAGTCCCACAGAGAGCTTTGTACTCAGAACAGGGACACAGGGAAGTAGAGGAAGGCAGGCTCATGTGTGTGGGGAGGGCTTTCATACTGCCATTCCAGGAGTAGTCACATGGGTTCTGAAAAAAAAAGAACAGCTAAAGCTCTTTGGGGGTTCCAGCACCCAATATTTGTGTCATCTTAAAAAAAAATCAAGTCCAATATACCCTTGGATGTGCAGCCTTCCACTGGAGTGTGGTCAGCTTACCAGGGCCATATTCCTATAGAAAACTCTCTCTCTCTCTCTCTCTCTCTCTCTCTCTCTCTCTCTCTCTCTCTCTCTCTCCCAGTAGCGATGAATTTCCCATAGTTCCTCCACTAAGGGAGGGACCTCATGTATCTCGTGTACACTCCCTCTTTTCATGCTGGGATTATGGTGGGCTTGAGTTTGCACAGGTCTTATGTATACTGTCACAATTGCTGTGAGTTTATATGTGCAACTGCCTTATTTTATCCAAAAAACACAGTGTTTTGTAATCATCCAACACATCTGGCTCTTCGACTCTTTCTGCCCCCTCTTCCATAATGACCCCAAGCCTTGGGAAGAGGGTATGTGATATAGATGTCCCATTAGAGATGAGCACTCTGCAGTCTCTTATTCTCTACATATTGACTGGTTAAGGCTCTCTTTGTTAATCACCACATACAGCACAAAAAAGCTTCTCTTATTAGTGCAGACATAATGCATTTCTCTATGAGTATAAAGTTAAGTTTTTAAGAGTTGGATTAATACTATGTCCATTTAACAGACTAATAGGAGTAGGTTCTTTCTTGGGGCCTATTACCTACCAAGCCTCATGTTCTTGGCCCCATTAATGGTGTCAAGCTTGAGTTCCATTTCATGTAACAGGTTTTAAATTCAATTAGAAAATGATTGGTTACTACTATAACATTGGTGTCATTTTTGCACCAGTGGCTGTATCTTGTCAGGCTGTACATTACCATGGTTTGTGGAGTGTAGTAGGAGCTGTGGGCCTCTTCCCACAGCCCGGCTCATGGCTGCCTAGCTAGCTTATGCCCCAAAATAACGACACACAAACTGTATCTTTTAAACACTGCTTGACCCATTTCTGTTCATATGTGTAGCACCCCAAGGTGCGCTTACCGGGAAGATTCTAGCCTACGTCCATCCTGGGTCGGAGCTTCATCGCATCTGCTCTGGAGAGGAGAGCATGGCGTCTGTCTCTCAGAGGAGCTGCCCTGCATCTGCCCGGGAGTGGGGAGCATGGCGTCTGAGCTCACTTCCTCTTCCTCCCAGCATTCTGTTCTGTTTACTCCACCCACCTAAAGGCTGGCCTATCAAATGGGTCAAGCAGTTTCTTTATTTTTAACCAATGACCTTCCTCCATCAGTGGAGTTCACAGTCTGGTAAGACTTTTCTCTTCTGATAGCATGCATTAACAATTCCCAGTAGTATGAAAGCTAGTCATCATCTTAGTCAGGGTTTCTGTTGTTGTGAAAAGATACCATGGCCATGGCAACTTTTATAAAGGAAAACATTTCATTGATGCTGGTTTATGGTTACAGCAGTTTAGTCCATTATCATCATGGTGAGAAGCTTGACAGCATACGGGCAGACATGGTGTTAGGGAGAGAGCTGAGAGTTATACCTCTTTAACTTTAGTCAACAGGAAGTGAACAGTCTACCACATTGGGTATAGATAGCTTGAGCATATAAGACTTCAAAGCCCATCTTCACAGTGACACACTTTCTCCAACATGGTCACACCTCCTAATAGGGCCACTCCTTATAGGCCAAGCATTGAAACATACGATTTCATGGGAGCCATACCTATTCAAACCACCAGTCATTAAGAGAGAAGTTGCCAGATGAGTACCAGCTTTATTTCTTCATGTTCTTTGTATTAAGAATGTGATGTCTTAGCCAGGCGATGGTGGCACACGCCTTTAATCCCAGCACTCGGGAGGCAGAGGCAGGCAGATCTCTGGGAGTTCGAGACCAGCCTGGTCTACAGAGCTAGTTTCAGGACAGGCTCCAAAGCCACAGAGAAACCCTGTCTCGAAAAACCAAAAAAAAAAAAAAAAAAAAAAAAGAATGTGATGTCTTTGGCAAAAGTGGTCTTGCCGTCTAGTTTGGTAGGGTAACCAAGAACATTGGCAATAGCCTGTAATATTTGGGGAGATCTAAAAGAGGTAACCCAGTTTTTAACTCTGCGCCCTTTGTTTATTAGCCTGTGGTATCTAATAGAGGCATTGTTGTCCAATTGTAGGTTAATTCAGTATGTGTGTGTGTGTATTCTAGAAAGCTTCTATGATAGTAGGTCTCTACATAAGATTTTTTAAAGGTCTTTAGTGGCAGTTCTCCTTTCCCATATTCCCTCCTCTACCCGATTTTCCCAATCCCAAGCTGATTCAACCCTTCCTGTTCCATTATTCCCCTGTCGAGCTTTATACCACTGCAGCTTTTTTCCCCTCCCTTGAAGGCCACCTCTGTTACTCCTTATTAGACTCCTGACCTCTGTGGTTAGTCCAAAAATGGAACACATATACCTGAAGATTCAAAGGTAACATTCATAAGTAAACCAGAGAAAATATGAGACATTTGTCTTTCTGGGCCTGATTACCTCGTCATAATGACTGCTTCCATTTCCCTCCATTTACTTGTGGTAGTTTGTTGTGTGTGCTTTAATAAGTCTTTCTGGTGCCCATGTTCTGTGATTATTTGACGTAGAGAATTGAGGTCACAGGATCATTGCTGTCAGTAATGATTTTTGGGAGTGGCAAATGTGTAGAAGAAGTTAACAAACAGCAAAGATCCGCACAAATGAAAGGTGCCATTATGGTTATGTTCAGTTGGGTCCTAAATAAGTTGAGCTAGGAAGATCATTGAACAGGAAAAATTAGAATATCCAAATTTCTTCTAGAGTAATGCAAGTTAATCCTAAAAATAAACAAGAGAGATTAAACACTAGATGGCAGCAGTAGAAACACATTGAAAAGCAGAAGAGGGCCAGGTGCCCAGTCTACCATTTTTCTTCATTCAAAGTTCTCAATTTCTTTTTATACAAAACCATGTTCATTATTAGAAGATTCATTAGTTTAATTTTGAGATCTGAAAAACATCATACTTAAGTGGTGCTAATAACCCCTTTCCATTTAATAATTAGAAGAAATAAATGAAAGTTAAAAACTGAAATGTAGCTCCAGAATTCTCCTGCTTTTTTTTAATTGAAAATTCATACAACATATTCTGATCATGGCTCCCCTACCCCATCTCCTCCTAAATTCTCCCAACCTCCCCATCCATCTGACTCCACATCTAGTTTCTCTCTCTTTAGAAAACAAACAAACAAAAACAACAAAAACCATATACATGCAGACACAAAAGCAAACCCCATTAAAAACACAAAACCAAAAGCCATAATATATAAACAAAAGACCAATAAGATAAAAGATGTATAGACAAAACAATATGAGACCAAAAATCCCCTAAAATACCATTGACTTAGTTTTGGGTTGACCATCTTCTGCTAGGCCTGGGACCTGCCATTAAATGTGGTTTGTATACCTAGCGAATGTGGGTATCAATTGCAAATAGCTTCTTAGTTAGGGACCCATCCATCACTTGTGTCCACTTCACCCACTCAATGTGGGAACCCTTCTGGCTTGAACCTGTGCAGGCCCTGTGTATGCTGCCATAATCCCTGTGAATTCATATATGCATACGTCCTCCTGTGTCAGAAAGGCACTTTCCTTGCTATCTTCCTCCCTTACGGATCATCTTCCTCTGATTTCCCTGAGCCCTGAGGGGAGGGACTTGGTGACATCCCATTTAGGACTGAATGTTCCAGAGCCTCTCACTTTCTGCACATTGTCTACCTGTGGGCCATATATCCTGCAGGAGGAAGCTCCTATAATGATAGCTGAGCAAGATTTGAGTATACCCAAATGTCATTGGGGTCATTTTATTGCTCTGTTTCTTTAACAGAACAATAGGATTTGGTTTACCCCTAGGCTCATGGTCTACCTAATCTCAGGTTCTTACCCAAGCAATGCCAGATATGGGTTCTGTAGTGGTTTGAATGCAAATGGTCCCCACAGGCTCTTAGGGAGTGGAATTGTTTGAAATTATTGGGACAAGTGTAGGGGTTATTTGGAGGAAGTGTGTCACTGGGGGTGGACTTAGAGGTTTTATAAGCTCAAGATAGGCTCTTTCTCTCTGCCTGCTGCCTGCTGATCTGAATGTAGGACTCTCAGCTATATCTCCTGCACCAAGTCTGTCTGCATGCCACCATGCTTACAACCATGATGATAATGTTCCATCTCATGGAATGGAGCTTAAATTAAATCACATAGTGGTTGGTTACTCTTATGAGCCACTATTGCAGGTCACCAATATAAATCAAAGGGTTTAGCTGGGTTGGTGTTTACCTTTCTCCTCTGGTAGCAGGCAGAGTGCCTTCCATGAACACTAGTCAGTAGAAATGAAGGCACAAGGAGGGACCAGCTTGACTTCCCTATGTTCCACGAGTTATATAGGTGTTGTCTTAAGCAACAGAGCCTTCCCATAAGTTGGGGAAAGCAACCAATTGCTGGCAACAGGACAGGATGTTTGGGGGGGGTCTCCATGGGTTTCCATTGCCCTACAACTCAATTACATGTAGCCCTTTCCTGGCAATTGAAATTTCACTTAGTAGCAAAAGATATCTAGTTAGTGCCACAGTCCTTAAAAAGAGCAGTTGGTGAGATTTTCCTATTTTCCCACTATTTATAACATCTTGATAAGATTAAAATCTGTTATCTCTAATATTTTTAGTATTTAAAAATAAATTAACTCTCCATAATACAATAAAGCATCAGTGTACCAAGATTCATATATACCATGGTAATACACGCATAAGTTGGAATTCGAATTAGTAGTTGGCTAGAGGGATTTGAAATGCCCACACAAGTATTTTTATTTTTCTCAGTATTTGTTATAATAGTATTATTTCAAATAAAGTTCTGGTAGCTGGCTCTGTTTCATATGGCTTTGTTTCATATGCTTCCTAGCATTTGTTCAGTGTTTAGATGTTCAGATGCTGTTAAAAAAAATGACATAAGCAATTCTCAAGGCATGCACACTTACTGAAGATGACAAAAGATAGGTACAGTTTTTGCTAGAGGGAAATGGAGGGTGTTAACAAGCGTTTCACTGAAGAAGCAGCAGAGTTACAGAAAGGGTAAGAGCAAATACAAAGGCATTTCTTTGGATACGTCAAGTAACTAACTGATCTAACAGGAATGAATATAGTCTAAAGAGAAACTTGTGTCCATCCTTTTGACTATCAGATTATTGAAACAATAGATTATAAGGGATTGGAACTTTCCCAGAAGTGTCATGGTGGAAGAAGAAAAGGGCTGAACCCCGGTGCCAAGCAAAGGGAAAGGTTTCACACAGTTCTGACGGTTGGTCTGATCACCTTGCCTGAAAGATTGGAACCTAGTTAGACAATGCGACCACACCTTGGCCTGAACTGCGTAATTATGCATACCTTTTGACTTCTACTTAAATCTAAATGTCCTAACAGGATCCCAAAGACACATGTGGAGGGAGAGTTCACTGGACATGTTTACTTATTTGTCTATCATCTATCTATCTATCTATCTATCTATCTATCTATCTATCTATCTATCTATCTTTCATCTATCTATTTATTACCTAATGTGGCCACATTGAATAATTCTTCTTGCTCTGATTTTCTGATTTGTTTCTTTAACTGGCTTATTGAGGAAGGATAGTGGGGCCTAGCTTGTTAGGGTTGCCAGGGATCAGTTTCTGACCAGCACAACTTCAGTAACATAGGGAAAAGATTCTGTACCCCAGTAAGCCTTTCCACTGACACAACAACCCAAATCAGACTAAATTAAACTGAATTAGAAAAAGCCCAATTTTAATGGATACAACGCTCCTGGATGATTTTCCAGCCACCCCCCCCCCCCCCGAGAGAAAATGAGAAAGGAAGACTGGAAAACCAGATGTCTGTTTTCTGGGGGACAGTTTAAATACCCTGTGGGAGTGGTCTTGAGCATCTCTTGGGAAGGGGACATCATTTGGTGGGCTTTCTGAGATACAGCAGGGTTTGGTGAGAGATGGAGGGACGGGGCTTGGAGTGGACCTTGTTTGATTCATGTGTATTATCCTGATCTTTGAAGCAAGATTTTAAGTCCTTATACACTTAAGAGAAGTTCTGAACATTACATTTGTGATTTAAATGCTTTGGTGCATTCTAAATACATTAGGGGTCACAGACAAAGGGTTTGAGAGAAGTTTTGAGTATTGACAGAAGCGTGAGGGTTTGAGAATCAGAAACCAGGGTTAGACAATCTTATAATGCTTGTGGTTCCATACTAAAGTGTTAAAGAGCACAAGTAAGTTTTTCCTCGAGACTCTTCTTCATATCTGTTCCCAAATATTTGTAACTGAGGTGTTGGCTTTTTCTGTCAACACACAGCCATGTAACATTGAGTTTAGATTGTGGAAGATCGGCATCTCTTATTTAATTATTGTGAACAGCATTTTCACAGTATGACTGAGCTAAATTTGACCTCCGGTAATTTAGACTATAATAGAAAACTAGCACTACTTTGTAGCTTGGAAACCGTGCACTTTGTGTCCTTAGAGGTTGAAGGACATTCATTTGCTTGTTTCAATGAAAAAAAGTGATTAATGATGTTTTAGATCTAAACTATAATAAGGCTGTAGTATTAGAAAATTAGGTTTACTATCCCATTAAAATGAGAAAGATTCAGACACTGGAAGAATCACAGAGTGTTTTATCAAAGGAAAAGCATCAGAACTACTGTAGGATTCTAAGGAGGCCACTGTTTAGGTGAAACGCCAATAAAGCAATGTTTTCATAGGCCACAGCTCATGTAAAGGGGTCACCGTATGATGGAGTCTTCAGAGTTGACTTAGGATCCTGTTTCTCTGAAAAAATATGATATACGTGTGGAATTTTATCTGAATGTTGGTGTATATATTGAAATGAAGGCTGTTTCTCTGGGACCAAGTCATCTACATCTTGTATGGAAAACTGGGATGCTTCATGCTTCCTTAGAGGGTCAGGTAGTAGTGTTTCTGCTAATCCTTATATTCAGAGAGCACAGGAGTTGCTCAAAGACTTTGACTGTTGTGAATCTATATGCCTTTGAGAAAAATAGGGATTTTTTGCTAACCTTTAACTTATTTTACCTTTGTCAATTATTTAAGACAGATAAATGTTAAGTACATAATTCTCCAGCCCAAACCCATTGCTATTTCCTCAAGGCTATTTGGTCAGTTCCATTCCAGAAGTTGCGTACTTAGTCCTCGAAGCATTCAAAGAGCTTTCGACTACATTTTTTAATTCTGACCTAAGGTTCAACGCCTCCCACCTCTTGCAAGAACAGTGCGTTTTTGTAATTTCTGGTCCGAGGTGGTATCAGGAATAGAGGGACCTCAAACAAACAGGGGCGAATGATTCAGAGGCTTAACTCTGGGATTAGGGCCCCAAGTTGTCTAGTGGTAGGTAAGTGGTAGCAGTAGCCACACCTATCTACCTCATCTCCCCTGAGATACTAAGTTGATAGAGCTGTGCACAGAACTGCTTTAGACAGAGCGGCTGTGCTCTGAAAGTCGTGCCATTTTGGAACAAAAACTGATTGTTTGTAGCAGTGATTGTGGCGGGGCTTGCACACTAAAATCACCTAGAGACCTTTTTCTCACTTGCCTGCTTCTGCCTATGCTTCACACCTTCTTAGGGCATGCCCCAAGGTTGAGATGAAGTGATTGAGAAGATGTGATCAATCATTTTAAATTTTCACAAGTGAGAAAGCTTCGGAGGTGTGGCCTTGCGGAAGTAAGTTCCTAGGGGCAGGCTTAGTCATGGAGCTGTACAGCAATAGAAAAGTAGCTAGTACATGAGGTAGATCTCTTTTCAGTTTTTGGAAAAACTTCCATACTGATTCCCATTCTGGCTGCATTAGCTCTCACTCCCACCAGCAGGGAGTGTTGTGGCAGTAACTAACAACTTTCGGACAGTGTTTAGGGCCCACCCCGTTCCTGCCACCGATATTGGATCAGGAATCTGTGAATAGACAACTCCTGGGTGTCAGGGAGAATCTACTACAGTTACACTGCTAAATAGACACAGTATTAAACTGACTCCTGATTACTTATCCTTGTAGATTAAGGCATCCTCTCAACCCTAATCAGAGAAGCTTCTGAGACCTGCAACTGGCCAAAGTGCAGAGAACATGACTGCAGAATGGTCAGCCCTAAGTGGACATATATGCTCTACCCACTCCTCCCAAGGCTCAGGAATCATTGCGAAAGAGGGACTGAGAGCTCCATAAGTGATGAATGGCTACAAGGAAACTACAGTGGACACAGGAGGACAGCTGCATATGTGAATTCTCAGAGGCGGTGGCACCATAGACCATCCCTGTGCAAGTCCAAGCCAGACAGAATCCCAGAATAAAAAAGGAGAGTTGGACATGAAGTTCCACCCCTAGTTGAGGGGCTAGTGGTAATTGTTAGCTGCTGGCGGAGGAAGTCAGATGGCTCTAAGAGTGTAGCCAGTTGATCATGCTCCAGTAGAAGATCATGCAAGAATATCTGGACAGCACCAATTGGCTTTGATGGGCAAGAAAATTAAAAGGACACAAAATTAGATGGAAAGGGAAGACAAGGGTTGGATTCGAGGAGTGTTAAGGGAGGGAAGGTGATTATGTTTAAAATGCAATGTATGGAATTTTCAGAAACCAACAGACATGCTGACATGGAAGGGGAAATTTCATGGCCTCAACCCTAGACAAAGGCGACTACGGAATGCTGAAGGCCAGAGAAAATACAATTCCTGAGGGAAGACTCTCTTTATTGATTATCAAGTACCAAGTGGTCATCCCTGAAATCATATACCTACAAGTAATATTATACTAAGCAGATTATATTTATATATCTAGTAATCTGTCTATCTATGTATCTATCTATCTATGTATCTATCTGTCTGTCTGTCTGTCTATGAATTTATCTGTCAACAGTAAAGAAAAAGAGGCCTTGACTGTGAGAGGGAAAGCAAGGGAGTACATGGGAGAGACTAGAGCAGGGGTTCTCAACCTTCCTAATGTTGTGCCTCTTTAATACAGCTCCTCATGTTGTGGTGACCCCCAACCACACAATTATTTTTGTTCCTACTTCATAATTTTGCTACTGCTATGAATCATAATGTAAATATCTGACACACAAACTATCTGATATGATACCCATGTATAAGGGTTGTTTGGCCCCAAAGGGTTGTGACCCGCAGGTTGAGAACCACTGAACTAGAGCAAGGAAAGGGAAAGAGGAAAAAAATTAATTCTTCTCTTATACAATATATATCCAGACTGCAACTTCTCCCCACACTCCTCTTGGTCCTCCCCCTGACACTACCCCTCTCCCCCAACCCTATCTCCCCAGAAAAGAGCAGGCCTTCCAGGTAGGTCAACCAAACATGGCATAACAGGATATAATAAGAGTGGGCACAAACCTTCATTCACATCACGCCGGGGCAAGGCAACCGAGTTGGAGAAAAAGGGTTGTAACAGCAGGCAAAAGGGTTAGGGCACCTCCACTCACACATTCAGGAGTCCCTCAAAATTCCAAACCATCAACTAGAATGTATATACAGAGGACTTAGCACAGACCCATTCAGGCTCCATGATTGCCTGTTCAGGCTCTGTGAGCCCCCACCATTCCTGCTTTATTAATTCTATGGGCTGTGTTTTCCTGGTGTCCTTGACCCCTCTGACTCCCACACTTCCTCCTCCCTCTCCGCTGTGACCTCTGGCAGCTCATGGGAGTGGAAAATGACGTCTTAATTTCAAAAAATAGAAAATATTTAAAAAAATATAAAACGGAGAAGGAAAACGGAGATAAGTTATCAAGCTTGCATTTTGGGACGATCACTGTGCTGGGTGGCTAAAAAGTGACCCACGCGAACAGATGCGTAAGGGATTGCCAAAGGTGGCGTGAACTGACTAGAGGAAAGAAAGCAAGGCAGCAGCATATGTGTGCATTTGTCTGTGTGGGAAGCACCTGCCTGGAAAGAGAGCACTCTGTACTTGAAGTAAGTGTACTACATTTTCAAGTTACTACTGCTTTCCAAATATAGGTTTTGATTCCAATTTCCAAGGATCTATATATGTTTTTCTTTGGGTTGACCTTGTTATTTGGCTTTTCTAGGCTTGTCAACTATAGGCTTAATTTTTTGAATGGAAAAATAAAAAAACAAAAAAGAAAATAGAAAAAAATAGGTTTTGAGTGGGAAATGGATTTTTTTTATTTTTATTAAAAATTTCCACCTTCTCCCCTCCTCCCATTTCCCTCCCCCTCCCTCTTCCCCCATCCCCCTCCCCCTCCCTCTCCAGTCCAAAGAGCAGTCAGGGTTCGCCGCCCTGTGGGAAGTCCAAGGTCCTCCTCCCTCCATCCAGGTCTAGGAAGGTGAGCATCCAAACAGACTAGGCTCCCAAAAAGCCAGTACATGCAGTAGAATCAAAACCCAGTGCCGTTGTCCTTGGTTTCTCAGTTAGCCCTCATTGTCAGCCACATTCAGAGAGTCCGGTTTGATCACATGCTCCATCAGTCCGGGCCAGCTGGCCTTGGTGAGCTCCCATTAGATCAGCCCCACCATCTCAGTGGGTGGGTGCACTTGTCCTGGTCCTGACTTCCTTGCTCATCTTCTCTCTCCTTCTGCTCCTTATTTGGACCTTGGGAGCTCAGTCCAGTGCTCCAATGTGGGTCTGAAAGGGGATTTTTTAAAAAAAAAAAACAGCATACAAAGAAAATTTATAAACTTATACTTACAGTACAAAGAAAAGAGCCTGCCTAACCTGGGGTGCAACTGATCTGATAAAAAAAAATTAGCCTAACCTGAAAGATACAATGTTGAGGTTATTGGCTTTCATTCTGTTTGGATACCATCTGGTTTAACCTGATACAATCATGCAGGAGGCATGCCTCTATATAAAAATTTCTGAAGGACGTTTTCTGTTTAATTGATTTTATTGAGCTCTTCATTTTTCTCTTCTCCCCTCCCTGCCTTTCCCCTCCCCTTCAGCCCTCTCCCAAGGTTCCCATGCTCCCAATTTACTCAGGAGATCTTGTCTTTTTCTACTTCCCATGTAGATTAGATCCATGTATGTCTGTCTTAGGGTCCTCATTATTGTCTAGGTTCTCTGGGATTGTGATTTGTGGGCTGTTTTTTTTTTATGTTTAAAAACCACTTATGAGTGAGTACATATGATATTTGTCTTTCTGGGTCTGGGTTACCTCACTTAATATGATGTTTTCTAGCTCCAACCCTTTGCCTGCAAATTGCAAGATGTCATTATTTTTCTGAAGGACTTCTTAAACTTAGGACTTAAAGTAAATGATAAAATAATTCTACCTGCACCTTAAAATTCCTCTTGAGTGACAGTTGCATGCCTTGTTTTCTAACTAAAGTCTGCACGCTCTAATTAAGAGGTAAGGACTATAAAGATATCGGGTGGAGCCTTGAAACACGTTTCCAGCTTTCCCTTACTATAGATCTGTTGGGAATCCAAGCTTGGGAAATTAAGAGAACAATGAGTGTGTGGTTCAACCTGAAACTTTTTGTTTTCTTAGATCCTCCTTAAGCCTCTTTTATGTTGTCCTGGATTTCATGCTGTTCAATGATTGTGCTAGGGTTGCTCTGAAAGTTTGCAGATTTTCCTCACATTTTAAAAGCGCTCCAAAACAACCTAGATGCCCTTCAATGGAAGAATGGATGAAGAAAGTATGGAATATATACATATTAGAGTACTACTCAGCAGTAAAAAACAATGACTTCTTGAATTTTGCATGCAAATGGACGGAAATAGAAAACACTATCCTGAGTGAGGTAAGCCAGACCCAAAAAGAGGAACATGGGATGTACTCACTCATATTTGGTTTCTAGCCATAAATAAAGGACATTGAGCCTATAATTCGTGATCCTAGAGAAGCTAAAAAAGAAGGTGAACCCAAAGAAAAACATATAGGCATCCTCCTGAATATTAAACTTCATCAGGCGATGAAAGGAGACAGAGACAGAGACCCACATTGGAACACTGGACTGAAATCTCAAGGTCCAAATCAGGAGCAAAAGAAGAGAGAGCATGAGCAAGAAACTCAGGACCGCGAGGGGTGCACCCACACACTGAGACAATGGGGATGTTCTATCGGGAACTCATCAAGGCCAGCTGGCCTGGGTCTTAAAAAGCATGGGATAAAACTGGACTCGCAGAACATAGCGGACAATGAGGACTACTGAGAACTCAAGAACAATGGCAATGGGTTTTTGATCCTACTGCACCTACTGGCTTTGTGGGAGCCTAGGCAGTTTGGATGCTCACCTTACTAGACCAGAATGGAGGTGGGTGGTCCTTGGACTTCCCACAGGGCAGGGAACCCTGATTGCTCTTAGGGCTGATGATGGAGGGGGACTTGATTGGGGGAGGGGGAGGGAAATGGGAGGTGGTGGCGGGGAAGCAGAAAACTTTAACAAATAAATAAATTAATTAAAAATATAAAAAAATAAAAGCGCTCCAAATTCTCTTTGATCGTGTTTTCCAACCGGTTGTTTTCCACAGGCACTTGTGTCCTTTAATATCTTCTGTAGAATCCTGTTGCCAGCTTTCCTCGTTAATCAGCACTGATCTTTGTTTGCCTGCTCTGTTGCTCTTTCTAAGGTGAATACTTTCCCTGCTTAAACTCCTCTTTGTGTTCTTGGATCTCTTCTATCGCGGTGGAATCGACATGGGAGTGAACTAGAGGCAAGCTATTATGCAGCTAGTTAGATATTAGCACAATTAGAGGACATTAGGTCTGAACCCCTCCCTCATAATCAACATCAGGTAAAACCAAGTATTGGAACTATGGGCTTTTAATTACTGGTTAGAAGAATGCCTCCCGAGTCAGTTCCCATCCTGGGAGGAGATGTGACGTCCTGAACTTCCCAGAAGATCCTAGTTGAAACTAAAGCTGATGCTGGGAGTCCTGAACCTTGTAAGATAGCAGGAGACTTTCTGATAAAGAACAAGCACATATGTTGACCCCTTGGGTAAGAGTTGATCCAAATTGGCCTGACAATTACCTGGGCAAAAAGTAAATGTTCCACCCGAAAGAACACCATCTGTTCCAGAGATTTGAGAAATAGCAGAAAACTTGCCTAAAGTGTAAATCAACATAATGGTCTCGTTGGCCTTCATCCACTCCCACCCATTAAGAGAACACAGTTCACTATGCAGTAAATTCTGCCTGTCTTCTCCATTACACTTTATGTTCCTTGTCGGAATCCTCTACCCCCTCTGTTTATAGGCACATTGGATGCCTTCCCTCACCACATTATTTTTTGAAACAGGATCCCCTCTGAGCCCATAGCATACTGATTGACTAGACTAGCTGCTGAGAAAGCTCCAGAATCCCCCATCTTCGCCTCCTTCTCCCCAGTGCTGGAATTACAGAAGCATGCTACCACACCCAGCTTTTATGTTGGTGCTGAGGATTAAACTTAGGTTCTCACACTTGCCCAACAAACACTTTACCAACTAAACCGTTTTCCCAGCCCCCTCTCCAGACTCGGGGTTTGGGGAGCAAGGCCAGAGAGAGATACTGGTGACAAGAATACTCTATTTATTCTTCCTTACTGGGTTGGTGATCTACGTCCCTAATCAGAAATTTAGAAGCAAAATGGCGATGACTCCTTTCTTGACCATCTAAAATAATCATGTCTGACTTTCCTAGAACAAATGACAAGAGAAAAGCATAACGGGCCTGGAGAGATGGCTCAGCAGTTAAGAGCACTAGTTGCTCTTCCTAGAGGACCTGGGTTCAATTCCTAGCATCTGTAACTCCAGTCCCAGAGCATCTGACACCCTCACACAGACATACATGCAGACAAAATACCAATGCACATTAAATAAGTAATAAAATATTTTTTTTTTAAAAAAGGGCCTGGAGAGAAAAGCATAACAAGTGCATTTGGTCACAGTTTTATCAAATGTGATCCTTCAGGCTAAAAATTCTAAGATGTAATATGAACTATACATTTTAATGGTTGAGTTTGATATAGTATAGACAGCCTTGTAGATATGATCAGATAAAAGTAAGATTTTTCTAGAAACAGCTTGAGATAGCAAGGACTTTGTAGATTTTTAACGACCTCTGTATGTAACATTTCTTCCTCCAAGGTATGTGGCAGGATCCTCTGGGACAGCAGTCTAAGTACCATTCATTATTCAATAGCTTAGAGAATGTCTTCATGGCTAGCTCTAAGACAAAAAAAAAATAAGAGAGAATTAGAATAATACTTTTGAGGTTTATGGTTCCCTTTTAGGAAAAGGGGGTTCTAGTTTCTATTACCTGCCTTAGAGAAGAAAAATCCTAATTGTTGTGGGGCAGTGGAGTGAAACAGGTGTCCAGAGAAGAGAAGAGAAGGGGGAGTCAGCAAGAAATTTTCCTTATGTTTCTTCTGGGCCTTTCACTTGGCATATTGTTTTCTCACTAGATTCGCATTCTCTCTTCTTTCATCATTCAGCAATGTTATGACTCTCTTCAAAGTAACAATAAATGTTTTTCTCTTTGGCAGTGAGAGAAATATTGCATTATTCATACTGATTCATTCCTTTATGGTGTAAGAAAACCAATTATTCCAAGCATAATAATGTCCATGGACTAACATATCCCTCTTCAGCAATTCAGCTTCTGTCACTCAATGCATTTTCTCAAAAAAATCTATACATAGAATAATTTGCCTGCTATGCCTAAGATGTTTGCTTCTAGACCTAGCTCAAAGCTAGTAAGTAACCAACCCTGGGTAAGGATAAAGATTTTTCAACTGGGTTGTGCTATGTTGCCCTGGCTGCTCTCTAGCTCCTGACCTTGATCTCCTAATTCAGCCTCTGCAGTAGCTGGCATTCTAAGTAGGCACCATCGTGCTCTCGGGATAGGGCATCACTCGAATTGGGTTAGGTTTTCTGGGCTCGAGAGGCTAGATTTTGCTTTCCTTTTGAAATACGTGTGAAGTCATCTCACTTACAACACCTCAATGTGGTAGAAAGTAACGTCCTGTCTGAGAAGAAACGACAAGACTTAACGGCGTGTACATCGCTCTAATCACTTCTCAAGATAGAAATGGAATGAGCTTGGAGGTTGATATGCTTTGAAGACTACAGATGGTTTTGGTTTGTAGAAGGGCATTTTTGAAAGCACCCTTCTCCTTCCTTCTAACGTTTGGTCTTTACTGAAAAACCACAAAAACTTTCCCCACATGTCATCACACAAGTGAATGTTTTCCTTTCATTTAGGATCTGCTTTTGTGATGTTTCAAATCTGCAACTAAAATAAAAGTGTTCTTTTTCTTTAGAGAGCAAGGAATTTAAAGCCAGAGTAATTATTACATCTGTTTAATTTCTGGTGTGTCCACATTCTCCTGTCATATAGTCTGGGAATTCTTCCAGACAGAGGAAAATGTTTAAGATTTAATATTCTGTTTCAACAAACTTAATTAGCCTACAGATATTTGGACAATATAAGAGACTGAAATAGCACAATCGATGGCAGGAAGATAACATGAACACATGAGCAGAGCCGAAAGGTATGGTGAACACTTTACTACAGTGTGAAGTGGCTTCACTTTGCTTCGGGTCAATTCATGTTCCTTTAGAATGTATGAAGTATTGCATGTTTGGGGCACAGTTAAGTTTAACTGAAGGAAATGCAATGATGAAGTTTATATGAACAAAATTCCTAGTGGACTCCCAGGAAAAGGAGGGGTCAAAGGGCAATAAATAACTGTCAAGTTTCATTTGTTACTAAATTTACACTCACTCCAGATTAACAGGTAATTTTGGAATTTACTGGAAAAAAGAAATACAAATGGTACACTACAAACTTAGTCTTATCTCATTTTCTACGTAGTTTGTCATGGAGTCTCTTTGACAATGCACTGGGAGATTTAGTCTCCTTATCCACCTCTAAAAAGCATGGTGTATCATGTGGCAGTTTTGAACTCTATATGAGCCCTGTGCTGTCAAAAAACAGATAGTTGAGAAATCCCTGAGCCCCTTTGTGTTCCAAACAGCTAACCATAAAAGACCACCCTGTCATGGTAAATTCTGGCAACTGCCTCCAACCTTCAGAACATCACACACACACACACACACACACACACACACACACACACACACACTATTCAGGATTAAAATGCATTTAGATTTTGTACATACTACAACAGGGATAAACATTAAAAACATAATGTTAAGTGGGATGAACCAAAAGGATAAACATTATGTATCATTCTGTTTATGTGAGATATGCATGATAAGCAAATTATTGAAGACAGGAAGTTCAGTACTGGTTTCCCTGGTGTTTAAGGGAATACAGTGAGAACCTATTGTCCAATAGGTACCAAGTTTCTGTTTGGGAATGATAGGAAAAGTCTGAAAATGAACAATATTGATGGTTGCACAACATTGTGAATATACTGAATACCTTTGAATTAGAGGCTTAAAATTGGCTTAAAAAACAAATTGTATTATATAATTTTCTAAAATGAAAAGGAGTCAGTAGAAGAAATTATACTACATAAAATCAACCAGATGCAAAGGATATGTGTGTGTGTGTGTGTGTGTGTGTATTATATGACTGACCCCATTTCTGTGAAGTATATAGATGAGGGACTTCATAGAGATAAAAGTACAATAAAAGTAATTGTGGACAATACAGGAGGGTATGAAGAATTATGGTTCAATTTTTGGGGATGATGATGGTTATACTATGTTGATAATGAACTTGGCCTAAAATTTATGCTTAAAATGATCTGAGTGATAAATTTCGTTTTCAATACATCTAACCACAATAAATAAATATTTTAAAAGTATAATTTGGGACATCTTGATACAAATTTCAAGCAAACTTTAAAAACAATCTAGGTGCTATCATTTTCTTTGTTCTGAACCAATGTAAATACTTGGGTCAAATTTAATGAGACCAGCTTTAGTGTGTGGTCAAGAATAATATTTGCTGCACTAGAGAGATAGCTCAACATGTAAAGTACCTGTTGCTAAGCCTGACAAGCCGAGTTCAATCCGCTGGGTCCATACTGTGGAAGGAGAGGTCCAACTGGCTCCCATAAGTTGTCCTCTGACCTCTACGAGAGGGGTATGGTACACACAACTGTTCATGCTCACTCTCCTCCACCTCCCCACTCACCCACCAAATAATAGGGAAGACAATGTCCTCCAACTAGACATCTTATACCACCAATTAAAACCTCCTGTGCCCAGAATGGGTTACATCATGTTGAGTCATTGGTCAAGGGGGCCGCATTTAAATCACCAAACATCATAGCTTCCTTCCCATTGAACTTCATGTATTGCGATTACTTGCAAATTATGAACCTGTTAATTTAACCTGGATGTGCACACAGACAGAACATGCTGTGTGTTGCTGAAATGTCCATTTATCATATTTATTTGTTGAATCTGCTAAGTACATAGCCATGTCTGGGGACTATACCGAATTTGTCTTTGCTTGTCTTGTTCACAATTCCTGCATTTTTAAATGACAGAATAAAGATGTAGTCCTTATTATCTATAAAACAAAACCAATGATTTAGGTTATTGATAATCATTTTTCTCATAATTCTTATTTTCCTTTGGATCTGGTATTTTCTTTTTCTGTCTATTGTTATTGTTGCCTCTGTTTTGTATATTGGCTGTATGTGTGGTTGTGTATGTGCATGCGTGTGTAGCTTCCCCTATTTCCATGGCACTCCTATGCAAGTGAGGGGACACCTTTATGTAGTAGGTCCTCTTCTTCCCCTTGCATGGTTTCTGGAGATTGAACTTATATCCCCGTGCCTGTGAATATACTTCCTTTACCCACTGAGCAATCTTGCTGGATGTTTGCTAGATCTTCACTGTTGCTAATATGCTGTTGACTTTTCTTACATTGCATAATTTACAGTTATTTTTCAGGAATCTCATTTTTGTTTTAACACAAAATTCTAAGGATAGTTTCAAATAAATTTAATGCCATCTTTGGAGATGTCCACCACCCCTGGATTCAGAACAGACATAGATCTCAATATAAAGTTTAGGTAGTTTCCTGACTGACTACTAATCTAACCCAGGCTAAGGATTATCTTCCTATGAAAGCACAATTGGTTATTTTGGATTTAAAGTAAGTACAACTATGTTATGTTTCTAAATAGCCACTTGTCTCATTCCTATGACAAAGTATGCAACAGAATAATTAAAGAAAGGAAGGACAGCCTCAGGATGAAGATGCAGCTAATGACATCACATCCACGCTCAGGAAACAGAGAGCAAGGAATAATGTCATACAGTTTTCATTGTGGTTTTTTTTTTTTTTTTTTTTTTTTTTTTTTTTTTTTTTTTGTGGAGTTGAGGACCAGAGCACGTAGAGCAGTGTAGTCAACAGCTACCCTAACCTAGGTAATTCCTCACAGACGTGCTCTACAGTTTATGTCTTTGGGGATCCAAATCTTGACAAGTTGATGATAAATACTAAACAGCACACTAGCAGCATGCCTTTCTATTGAACCCATCAAACCTTCACTATCTTCTCTGAACAAGCCATTGGATTAAGCCTTATGGAGGCTGTAAAAGTAAAATTGGCCAGCATACCATCCCTGAGAAAAAGGAGCTTCAGATGAAAGGGAGGCAGTCACATAGACTATCTTTAATAAGGCCGACTGACGTCAGTGTCTCATTAAAGGCATCAGCAGTGATACTCCAAGAGAAAGAGATTGTAAAGGAAAGAGATACTCCTTTTTTTCGGTAGAATTAAGACAGTGTTCTTTAAGTCTTGTCTGAAATGATAAACTGGAGATAGAGAAGAATAAATGTTTCAGATAGCAGAACCATCATAAACCCAAAGGGTGAAAAGATAGGGCATGTTTGAGAATCACTAAGTAGTGTTGTCTGAGTTTAGAGACAGTAATTGTGTCTAGAAGCTTATGTCAGAGTCGACTGGTCATTTGCATTGAGAGTTCTGTAATCTAGTAACAAGACTTCAAAGGTTATGAAATGGAGAACGTTGGCATCAATATAGAGGGAACTCTAGAAAAGCATGTTTTTCAAAAAGTAAAACCATGACTCACTTAAAAATATGCAGTATCTATCGAAAATATATTTAGCTCCTTAACAAATTAGGATAACAAAAAATTTCAAATGAATACCAAAGAAACTCACACAATTAAATAAATTGTACATGGAAAATGTTGGTAGAAGATTGTTGTGTCACATTAATAGCTATTTAAGAAAGCCCTAATATTATTTCACAGGGTGACAGCTATTTCAGTCTTATTCCCAAGGTGGAGGTAGTCTTTTAACAATAGTCAAAGTAATCATAGCTAATCTGTATTCAATACTAACTTGTTAGGTATTGTCTTAGAAACATGTATATCTGTCTACCTTGTCTCTGAGGCAATATTGGTATAGAAGGTGTCATCTAAATTATAAAAATAGTTAATTCAAATTATGGCTGAGAAATTAATTTGCCTTAAATCACTTTGAGATGAGTATGAGATAAAGTCAAAACATACTCTAAGTTGTTATGATCCCACTTTACCCCTAACAAGTATTTAGAGTCAGCAAAGACTTCTCAATCCTAATCATCCCCTTGCAGGGCTGTGAGTGTGTGTGTGTGCGTGCGTGTGTGTGTGTGTGTTTCATGGAGTTTCCTTATTTTACACTTTTTTGCTCTTTACAACTTCTTGTCTAAGGCCTCAAAATATAAGACTATTTTAGTGTGTAGCTATGCTTACATGAGTTTAATTTGTCCTATCAATTACAACTTGATATTTGAAACTCAACTAACCTTTATGCTGAAAGTCTTTGGTTATTAAAAATTTATCTTTAGTTAAAGAAAGAATATGTTTCCATATGTAAGGACTAATATCAAGTGTTGGAATGCTCAAGAACCGAACTTTTTATTATTTAGTTCCTTGACAATTTTATACACATATATAATGCACTCTTCCTCTTCCTCTATAATCTCTTCTCTCCCCTCCACCCCTACGAACCCCCCATACTCCCTACCTTTTCTCTCCCCAAATTCGTGACTTGGTTTCATCATGTGACCCATTTAGTTTAACCCCAGTCATTTGTGACTATTGGTTTGCAATTATCTATTGGAGCCTGGTAAGATTGTCAGTGGATGCACAATTGAAAGTAATGATTTTCCATTTCCTTGAATCTGTGTGGAGGAAATATTTCAGCAAGGAGGTACAAGACCCTGTTAGGCCCTGTCCATCTAGGCCTGACTGTTGATACGTCCATACTCTACAGACCCAATGCAGTCACCCATAGTTGTTGAATGTGTGTGATTGCCACGGCTATGTTTTGCTCCTAAGATAGCGGTTTTGAAATCCTTAGCCCAATCTTCTGGCTCTTAATCGCTGCTCTTTTGTCTACATTGTCCCCTAAATTTTACAGGGGATGTTATGAATGTCTTTTTTAGACTGCAAGCTGATAGCCATAACTCTCCAAGCTTACTGTATGCAGTTCATTGGAGAAAAGCTTTTCAGATTCAGGTTGAGAGTGGTAATTATTTATGGGTATAAACATACATATTTAGAAGGCGTTTCAATGCTATGTCAGTTTAATTGAACAACAGACTTAAGTTTTCTGCCAGGGCCAATGACCCAACTCAGATGTGGGCTCTTGAGCAGGTTTCCAGTACCCAGTATGGATTCCTTCTGGAGGGATGTGCCTCCTATTCAGTCAGAGAGTGGTTTGTCTGGAAGGTCATAGTTTATGGGGTTCATAGTTGGGTAAGAGTACTGATTTCTATTCTCCCACAGGAACCTTCTGGCACTATAAAAACTACCCGGCAGGTAGGAAGCTACCAGCTCAACTAAATTTTCTGACTGCTTCTTTTTCCTACAAGGTGCCACTTTAAGCTCTTTTTTTTTTTTTTTTTTTTTTTTTTTTTTTTTTGGTTTTTCGAGATAGGGTTTCTCTGTGGCTTTGGAGCCTGTCCTGGAACTAGCTCTTGTAGACCAGGCTGGTCTCGAACTCACAGAGATCCGCCTACCTCTGCCTCCCAAGTGCTGGGATTAAAGGCGTGCGCCACCACCGCCCGGCTTTTTTAATGTCATTTTATTTATTTATTTATTTATTTATTTATTTATTTTTGGTTTTTTTTGAGACAGGGTTTCTCTGTGGTTTTGGAGTCTGTCCTGGAACTAGCTCTTGTAGACCAGGCTGGTCTCGAACTCACAGAGATCCGCCTGCCTCTGCCTCCCAAGTGCTGGGATTAAAGGCGTGCGCCACCACCGCCCGGCTCCACTTTAAGCTCTTTAGAATTGCGGGGTGTAGGTTTAAAGAGGTGAGAGAGCTTCTCTTTGGACCTGGTCTTTCTATGTAGCTCTTGCTCTCTGGGAACTCATTATGTAGACCAGGTCCGGAGTGTTGGGATTAAAGGCACACACCAGCACACCTGGTTTATCACTGGTTTCTTTGTTTTATTATTGCTGTTTGCTTTTTCTGGCGGGACGCGTGGGCTGTCCTACTTTTATTTCCATCCTCCACGACAAACCTCTCCTGACCAAATGGCTGAGGGGAGAGGCTTGATTCCCGCTCTCACTTCTCAGCCTCTCTCCCTCATCCCAGGGAACTCGAGGTGGCTGGAATTTATAGCTGGTCAGAGCCCATCCCCGGACAAGAGCAGAGAAAGAATGCATACATGTTTAGCACGCAGCTTGCTTTTTCTCTTCTTAGAAGTTCAGGATCCAAACCCACAGTGGGTTGGGTCTTCCCATACCTATTAACATAATCAAGACTATCCCTCCAGACATGCCCATGGGCCAACAGGATCTAGACAATCCCCCACTGAAACTCTTTTCCAGGTGATTCTAGATGGTGTTAGGCTGACAATTAAAAATAACCATCACATCAGCCCGCCTCCCATTTTACCTCCCCGGTCCCTAGCTATGATTGACTTCACAATGGCTATAAGCAGCTGAGCTCTACAGATGTACTTTCCCAGGAACAAACCAATAAATTACATTTCATAGTATTGTAGAGAAACGACCAAGGAAACACAAACAGGCAGTTTCTTGTGAGTTTTCAACATCCTTTCATACAAATACAAAGTCTGGGCGTCTTTTCACAGAGGACTTCCAAGAACAAACATTCAGACTTTCAAGGGATCTCAATAATGATTTGCTAGCTGGCGAACAGAGAGAGAGAGACTGAAAAGGAATGCTTCCTTTGTTTGCCACAGGGAAAACACTTAGGGCGAGGAATGAAAAGAGCAGGCTGTCCTTGACATGGCAGCTGACTGGCTTCTTTCTTTTCAGCCGACCCTGATCCTGTTTGCAAGGGAGGGCTGCAAACTTGGTCTGGTTTTTAAGTCTTTCTGTGGTAAACCATGAATGTGGCCTTGTTTACTCTGTAGATTAAAATAGGTGGAAATTATGACCCTAAGAACAAGAAGGGGTAAGTTCGTACTGAATAGAGATGAAAACAAATGTCTTAATTTGGCTAAGATGATTTTAAGTCAGTTTAGTATGCATTTTCTTTTTTAGAGAGTTTCAGACTTTCCCCCATTTGACCTTACAGATTAAGGATGAAACTTGATTAAGGATAGACTTGAGTTAGAGACCTGGTGAAACGAGAAGGCGGTCTGGCATGCTCACAATGAATAGTACATGTATCTTTCCCACTTCAGCTCCATATGATTCAGCTGTGTTCCCAAATGAATAGCTTAATGTCACATAACATTCACAGATTACTTAAATAGAAAAAAGATGACACTATTTCTTACAAAGATATAGAACTTTTGGAAGAAAAAGGCATTATTCAATTTTAAAATATCAATATAATAACAACTAAACAATAAAAAAGATTAGATCTTGAGATCAAAGATATTTTGTGTGTGTAAGATATTCTATTTTGGGTTACTTTCCACTTTCAAGTGATACGTATGATTTCTGTTCTGCCTTTAAGCTATCTTAGTGGAAAATATTGAGAATAGTTTTACAGTTATATTTATAGTTCTGAATCATCTCTCTCTATGAATATTTTTTGAGGCAGGATTTCATTTTGCAGCCCCAACTGACCTGGAACTCACTCTGTAGACCAGGCTGGTCTCAAACTCATAGAGTTCTGCCTGCTTCTGCCTCTCCAGGGCTTGATTGAGGGCATATGCTGTGGGCCTCGTGGTGGAAGCACACATTTTTAATTCCCAACACTCAGAAGGCAGAGACAAGCAGATCTCTGAGTAGCCTGGTCTACAGAGTGATTTCCAGGACAGCCAGGGCTACCCAGAGAAGCCTGTCTCATGAAACAAATCAAAACAACAAAGGGATGTGCCACTATATCTGTCTTATTGTTGTTCTGCTTTGAAACAGTCTTGCTTTGTAATCCTGGGGAACTTATTATGTAAACCAGGCTGCCTTCTAACATGATGTAATTCTCTTACTCCTGCCTCTCAAGTACTGGGATTACAGGCATAAATCCCCATACCTAGCGAAGACATGTTCTTAAGGGCAAATAACACAAACTTAAATTTTAATCATTAAAATTTAAAAAAATTCCAGAGTTCTAAGAATGAAAATAGAGGTCACAGATAGTTGTAACTGCACTTGTTCATTTGTTCAGTAGCCCAGACTGACATGGGATTAACGATGTAGTCAGACTAACCTCAAACTCAAGATTCTATAGCCTCCTAAGTGCTAGGGTTTAAGTGTTTGCCATCACCATCAACTTAGGTTTAGATTCAACATAATATTTCCAGGGTCCAGTTCTACAACTATTAAGACTCTGCCTTTGGTAACTCATTTATCTTTCCTCCTATTCTCTTCCTCCCCTCCCTCACATTTATCCTTTTCTTATTATCTGGGCTTGCTTTAAAAGACTGCTCAGTGGAGCCGGGCTGATTAGCTTTGACTACAATCACTAAAGACAGGGTATTAGTTGAGGCATGTAAACACATACATATAAGGCAGACAGTCGGGAAGAACTGAGTCACAGATGTCACTCAGATGCAGCTGTTTCAGATAAATATGTAAGCATTCCTTTAAAAAGTAAGTGGTATTTGCAATGTAAGGAGTATGATGAATAATTTCCCAATTTAAAGCATAGCGCAATAGTTTTCAGCATCTTCTCAAACTTGCAGGCCTTTCTCACCCTTTTGAAAGTTCCCAATGCAAGGACTGCACTAATTAGCAAGTCCTTGCCAATTCTCTCCAGCCACTCAAAACCTTAGGAAACCATGACTTGATGCGCTGTGGCTATGGATTTGCTTATTCTAGATATACCATATAAATGCAGTCTTGTTTCAAAAATTGTAGCCTTTTGTGTCTTTCTTCTTTTATTAAATTTAATGATTTTAATGTCTTTCCACATTGTGGTAAGTCCCAGTATTTCGTTTGTCTTTATGGCTTAATAGTATTCCATTGTATGTGGCTGCATTGTTTTATTCATGCTGTCCTTTTTTGCTGGGCATTTGGATTGCTTCCATACTTCAGCTATTATTTTAGTTTGTAATTGGGATGTAAACTATTATATTTCATTATGGCATTTTATAATTTGTTTTTATTGACCCTTACCACCATAATTTCTTCCATATCCTTTGTCCTCTCTTGTACCCCTTCCATAGTAGTTTCTTGAAAAACATTTTTACTTTTTGAGATTGTGGTTACAGCATTTCTTCTTTCCCTTTCCACCCTCCAAACCTCAGTGGAAAGCCAACTACGTCTCAGCCTACACAAAGAACTTCAAATAACTAAGAAATGCCGAAAATGGGAGGAATAGTCTTCATCTGGGAAGACGGAGCCCCAACTGGACATTTGTCACCAAATGAAGCTTTCAGTACTGGGAAAGGGTTACATGTAATTGAGTTATTAGCCAAAGGAGTCCCATGGGAACCTTCAAAAAACCCAGGCTGTTGCCAGCACAATAGGTTGCTCTCCACAAACTGAAGGCAAGGCCCCTTTGCTGAAGATAACACCTACACAATTTGTTGAATATGGAGAAGTCAAGCTGGTTCCTACATAGCTACATACAGACTAGCATATTTGGTACAGGAAGGTACTCTGCACACTAGCAAAGGAGCAACATAAACACCAATCCATCTACAAATGCTGTGATCCACAATGGCGTCCCCCGCCTGCAAGATAAAGCTAATGAAAATGGTGGCACAATCTTGTGGGAGCAACCAACCAATGTCTGATTTGACTTAAGGCACACGCCACAAAATGGAACCCATATAAGATGCTGTTTGGGTGACCAAGAACCTGAGACTAGATAGCCCAAGGGCCTAGAGTAAAACCAGATAATATTTGTCTAAAAAACAAACAAACAAAAAGCTGTAGCAATAAAACGACCCCTAATGACATTGTGCCATACTGGTCGATAAGTGCCTTGCTCCATCATCAACAGGGAAGCTTCCTCCTGCAGCAGATGGGAATACAGAGAGCCACAGCCAGACATTATGCAGAGTGAAAGACCTTGTGACATTTAGCTCTAAATGGGATGTCTCCATCAAACCCTTTTCTTCAGGCCTCAGGGAACCCTGAAGAAGAGGAGGCAGAGTCTAAGAGTCAGAGCACAGGAGGACGCCAAGGAAACAAGGCCCTCTAAATCAGCAGGATGAACACACATGAGCTCACAGAGATGGAGTTAGCCTGAACGGGGTCTACAGTGATCTGGAACAGAAGGAGTCTTAGAGCTGAAAGAAGTGGACAAATATTCCCATCCCTAAGCCAGAGTAAACTGTCTCCAATTGATAACTTCTTGCAAATGAAGAATAAGTTTCCTACAAGGGAGTCTCACCGAGGAAACTACTCTTCAGGGCAGTTTGTTAGGGCAGCAGTGGGTGTCCAACAGAAGGTCACAGCTCATAATGTTGTGTCAGGTTTCGTTTTGCTTGTTTTGTTTTGCTTTTTATTTTTTACTTATATATTTTATTTTATTTACTTTCTCTTTTATTATAATCCTACAGATTCTTTGCATCTATATTATGGCTTCCAGTTTTGTGTTTTTATGGGATTCCCAAGTATGTGAATGAGGGGGCCTTTTCTTTCTTTGTTTTGTTTGCCCCATTCCAGTGAGTTAGTTTTTGTTTTATTTTGATCCCTTAGAAACTTGTTTATTTTCTAATGAAAGACAGAATGGATACAGGTGGGAGGAGCTGTGGGGAGGAAATAGGAGAGTAGGAAACTGTAATTAGGATACATTGTATAAAACAAATCAATTTTCAAAAAAAGGAAAAAATAAAATAAAAAAAAAGAAAACAGGGTAAGTGAGCCATGCTTAAGTCAGTAAGCAGCTCTGTTCCATGGCCTCCTCATCAGCTCCTGCCTCCAGGTGTCTGCCCTGTTTCAGTTCCTGTCCTGACTTTCTTTTCAATGATGACAGCATAAGCCCTTTACTCCCCAATTCCTTTGATCATTGTTTTTTTTTTTTTTACAGCAATAGAAACCCTAAGATAGTCACACAATGACAAACGGTCAATTCTGAAAATATGCATAAAGTAATATCATACAGACTGAGCAGGTTGTATTTATGCATTCAAGAATATATACATAGTGGTCTCTTTTTAGTCTTCCATATCATTCATATACATATATATATATATATATATATATATATATATATATATTCACCATCTCCCTGCTTCCTCAATGCCTCTTTTCCCTTCTTATGGTTAGTCTTCCAGTTCCATGACTGATAGCCTACATATATACATATGTATAAACGCTAAAAGCTAGGATCCACATGTGAGATAGAACATTCAGTATGTGTCTTTCTGGGTCCTGCTTCACTCAAATATTATCCAGTTCTATCCATTTTCCTGCAATTTTCATAAGTAAACAAATAAATAAGTAAATATATAAAATTTCATTAGGTATATGTACCACAGTCATTGTCCATTGATCTGTTGAGGAACTCTAGGCTGGTTCTCCTGTTATTGTGAATAGAGCAGCTATTAAACATGAATATTCAATGTCTCTGTAGTAGTATAAACAGTGTTAGATTACAAACCTCTCCTTCTTTCTCTCCCAGGAAGCAGGCCCTGCTGTACGATAGTACCTTGGGAGAAAGAACTGGCAGGAGCCTGCTGTGACAGAGCACATAGGCCTCAATGTGTGTGGAGGGAAGGAAGTTCAGTTCTCCCTTGCAACTGCAAGATATGTTTGTTATCCTACCTAATGGCTGCCTCCAGGCCCATGGCTTTTGGGAGACTAGTTTAGGAATAATGGCACTATCGATATTCATGCTCAAGATTTGGGTGGGCATATAAACATTTCTAAATTGTTTCCCAAGTTGCATACTAGTTCATATTCCTAACAACAATGCTTAATGATTATAGTTTCCAATATTACTAAAATCTAGTATTGTTTATTGTAGACAAGCTAGAAGTAGTATCAAAGTATGGCTTTGATGTGCATTTCATGCGGCTTATGAACCTATGCATTTTTATGTGTTTATTGATTATCTAATCACTCTAGAATAATGGTAGAACTCTGCCAAATTTTTATTGTTATTATACTTTTATTATTTATAAATAGTTACTATTTAAAACTCTTCATTAGACTAGTTGCTGGTCTAGATTACATACTTAAGGGATTTTCAGCAATTCCCTATCTTTGATTATATACTATGCTTTTCTTTTGAGGAAATACTTCCCCTTCTCAGTATACTGCTTCAATAAGTCTATACTAACCTACTTTTCCGGGGGGGTGGTACATAAATTAAACAGTCTACTCTGACCAGAGACTCTTCCCCATAAATTTTTATATTAAATGTTCATTTCACCTGAGTCCTGCTATTCTCCTCTGTAGATAGCCCTCCCCATGGTCCCTTTTTATTTCCATGGTTTCTATGATTAGCCCAGGTTATATACTCACACCTGAAGATTTCGAGCTAGGAACTAAATACTAGAGAGAATAAGCAATGCTTGTATTTCTGGGTCTGGATTTCTTTACTTAATATGATCAGTTACATCCATTTTTCTGCAAAGTTCATGATTTTGTTATTTCTTTGCAGCTCAGTAGTATTCCAGAGTGTATATGCATCACCTTTTCATTATCCATATATCAGTTGAAGGGCATTTAGCATTTAGTTTGTTTCCATTTCTTGCCTGTTGTGAATAGAGTAGCAATGACCATGGTTGGGCAAGTATCTATGGAGTAGGATGTCAAGTCCTTTGGGAATATACCAGGGAGTGGTATAGCTTCTTCTAACTCTTTTTATTTTTCTAGCTTTTAATGTCATATTTTATAAGAAAATTTCAACAAATGCTAAAAAGACTATTGGATTCTTTAGCACATACTAATTAAGTTCTTATACATAGCAGGTCATATTCTAGGCATTTTTATGGGATTTGGGGTGTTGCTATTAGTAGATAAAGCCACTGGAAGATGATTAAGCTATGAAGGCCATGTCCTAATGAATTAAATGAATGAGCTCATAAAACAGACCCCAAACAAAAGGAGACCTGAGAGATTTCCTTCACTTCATATGTAATGTGCGGTGAAAACCAAAAAGGCTATCCATGAACCAAGAAACAGATCCCTGAAAGACACAGACCCTGTCTACAGCTTGATCTTAGACTTTCTAGTCTCTGTAACTGCAAGAAATAAATCATGTTGTTTATGAGACAACTGGCTTTTTCTGTAGCTATTTTAATAGCAGCCCAAATGTGCTAATATAAAGTTTTTAGAAGAGATTAATTAAACAGAGGAACTTGGGAGAAAACACAAAATTAAAAAAAAATCAGGACTAGTGTAAAATTTGCATAACATTCAAGGTCAAAATGTAATAAAAGATGATTTAGATAAAGATGAAAAGAGCAGAGAAATAAAGGAGAATTTTGCAGTGGAAAGATTTTATGAGACAATTTGAATTCATTTTGCAGCTCCAAAATACTTTTGCACCTTGGAAAACATTCTCTTTCACTCAAATTAATTACTTATATTTATTTTTTAAAATTATGCCCAAGAAATTTTCATTTCTGTAAGTAGCCCCAGGTCTCTTTGGTCTCTCTGCTTTTACATAAAGCACCACGAACAAAGCACACACGCATGCACGCACACACACGCATGCACACACACACATACACACACATAAACTATAGAACTTCTGTTAAAGGTAAAGACTTTGAACTTTTGAAATAAAATAATGCTAAGATCCTTGACTTTTCATTTTACCTCTCATGTACACACTGAGCAGGGCATAGGAGCAACATGTAACTCATAACTGATAACAAACTCAGGTAAAACAAGCTTCAATCTCATGCCAAAGAACTGGAGAAATGGTGACCTAATACAGAATTTTTCTGGCAATGCTTTCTCTATAGCAACAACAAAAAATTCTGAAAGCCTCACTGAGATTTAAAAGCATCTCATGTCCCCCCTCTTTGCCCTCCCCAAAACATTTCTCCCCTTCTTGGAGCTGGAATTGGTGGAACTGAGTAGAACAAAATTCATTTAGTGTTCTAGTATATTCCATATAAGAGTCTGTGAGTTGTGGGGAACTTAGTCTCTGTCTCCACCTGGGAGCAGAGAGATAGGATGTGTTAATATAGGGTAAATGTGTTGGCTATGTTTTTCTTGCTTGACCTAAGTAACTTTATACAAGAAGGGTTTATTTTAGTAGAGTCTCATGGAGGCAGCTGGTCACATTGTGTCCACGGTCAGGAAGCACAGAAAGATGAATGCAGATGCTCACCTGGCTTCCTTCTTTTCATTCAGTATGACCCTCTAGCCCATGGGATGCTCCTGCTCAAAGAGTGGGTCTTCTCTCCTCAATTAAACCTCTTTGGAAACTCTCTCCTAAATACATCAGGAGGCTTGTCTCCCCTGTGATATTTTTTAAAATCTAAACCAGTTTTAGTCAGAAGTCTGATATTTCATACACTGTGGCATTAACTGTGCATAGAATCGCCGAATCGGGATTGCTACAGAAAGCTCAGTATTTGGGATCCCTAGCCAAGTTCAATTATAGCAATGTCAGATTTTAGGTAATGATCTAATCCCGAAATCATGTGAAAGGGTGGTTTCATTTTAGAGAACTTTACATGTATATAGCAATAGAGTTAGACCATAGGGGGTGCAAACAAAAACCCTAAGAAGAATATTGATAAGAATTTAACAATATGATTTTCTCAACATCTCTCAAGTGATTCTCAAGTTCCAGTAAAATTCTGAGATGTGAGGCAGAACCACTAGGCAAAGTAAATATTAAGGAATAGGGAAAATATGTTGAGAGTTGTGGTTGAAGGATTCCATGGGGGGCATGAGAGTCTCTCTTTTTCAGTTTCTTTTTCTCCTCAACACAATGCTTGAGTCTCCTTATTACTGACTGGGTGGCATATGTCAGTTTAGGCAATAAAGGTCTCATAGGATCTGAGAGGAAAAAAAAATTCCCTGCAGGAAAAGGAGCTCTCATTGGCCTTCTGCTACTTCTTAAGTTCTATGAGAATTTCTCCAAACTATTTGTTAAAACAACCAACCAAACAAACAAAAAATGACAACGAAAGACTGGACAGAAAATCAGGAGTACATCGGCATACTTGACTTTTGCTGAGGGCTTTCCTTCTTGTAAGGCTTGTTAAGATCAGTGTGCTAGGAGAACTTGGTTTTTGTCTGTAGAAATAGGGGCATTTAGGTTGTGACAGGGACAGTAGCTTGAACGCAATATAGGACTTTATGCTTCCAGAAGCTAGCGGGGGTGAGGGGAGATGACATGGCAAGCTAAATGAAAGGACAGCGAGGGAGTCAGAGCATGGTGGAAATTACTGGACAGAAGACAGAAACTTTTATGAGTATGAAATGTTTTGAGGGACTGGAAAGATAGCTCAGCTCTTAAGAATGCTTGTTGATCTTGAAGAGGACAGGAATTCAGTCCGCATCTGTGCCTGGCAGCTAAGATACACTTGTAACTCTAGGTTCAGAGGAGCTGACTTCCTCTTCTGTCCCCCAGGAACACAAGTTTGTATACACACATACACATAAAAAATACAGCTTGAAAAGAGATACTTTGATGCTTCTGCTTGTTTGCTCTTGTCAAACAGAAACTTGGGTAAAAGTTAAATGAATTGAATAACTTGTCTTAGAGTTTATAAAAAGAAAAAAAAAGGAAACTAGATTGCTAACTAACCAGGAAACATTTCTTTTGTTTTTTATTTTTTCCCTTTTGTTGGAAATGGGTTTTATCACTTAATGTATCTTGATTACAGTTTCTCCTCTCTCTACTCCTTCTACCTCCTGCCCTCTCCACTGTCTCTCCTGTAGAGTTTCACCCCATTTCTGTCTCTCATTAGGAAATTAACAGGTTTTAAAGGGATAATAATAAAATATAATAAGACAAAAACCAAAATCTAACACACCAGAATAGGACAGGACAAAAAAAATCAGACAAGCCCCCCAAAAGGCATAAGAAACAGATATCAACGCAGAGATCCACTTGTTCACACACCCAGGAAACACAAAACTGGAAGTCTATATAGCTATATAGCTATACCTAAAGGACCCAAAGGGTAAAAAGAGAGTATATATATATATATATATATATATATATATATATATGTAATATATATTACATATATTTCATATACCTTCATATATAATAAAATAAAATAACATAAAATATATAAAAATAAAGATAAATTAAAATAAAATTTAAATTAAAATTAAAGAAAAAACTCCCTGAGTTTGATTGAGACAATGAATACCCAATGATGTGGTAAAGTTCATTTTCTGTTGGCCATCTACTGCTGGGCATGTAGCCTACCCTTAAGAGTAGCTTGTTTCCCCATGAGACTCTCTTTGAGGACACCAATTTTCCATTTGCCAGTGGTTATCAATTGGAGATAACTTCTAGATGAGGGATGGGGGTGTGTGACCATTGTTGTGTGATATTTTGATTTCATTCTAAAAAATAAAGCTTGCTTTGAGTCAGAGGGCAGAGCTAGCCACTAGCTGGCCAAAATTAACCATAGAGGTTTGGAGGACTGTAGACAAATGGGAAACAGGAAGTCATAAGGTGGGGTTGAGAGAGGATCTCAGCCTTTTTGGAGGAAGAAATGGAAGAAGTGGAGGTGGCTGGTGGCCTCTCTGTAGCTTCTCTGATCATCAGGTTCTATCCCAATATCTGACTCTCAATTTTATATTGATAAAGAATAATTAGTAAGTCTCCTTTTAGCTCTAGGACCCTATCTGGTACAGACCTATGCAGGCCTTGGGCATGATGCCTCTGTCTCTGTGAATCAGTATGTTATCAGTCCTGTTAGGTTTAGAGGACCTTGTTTCCTGGGTGTCCTTCACACCGCTCTGACTTTTACACTCTTCTGTCTCCTTTTCTGGAGTGGTCCCTAACCCCTAAAGGGAGGGATTTGATGGAGACATCCTATCAGTTCTGAGTGTTTCAAGGTCTTTCACTCTCTGCTTTAATATCTGGACGTGAGTCTCTGTATTTGTTCTTACGTTCTGCAGGAGGAAGTTTTCTTGCTGATGACTGGCAAGGCCCTGATCTATGAGTAGAGCAGAGTGTCATTAGTAGTCATTTTATTGCTACATTCTTTTAGTAGAACAGTAGTAATTGCCTTTACCTTATGTCCGCAGGCTTTCTAGTTTCAGGTTCTTGGTCACCTATGTAGCACCAGAAAAACATTTTAACAAAGACTTGGCATTGAGAAGAAAGGGGAGTGAGGAAACCAGCTACATTTCAATATATGATATTTGAAAATCCTATAAAGAATGTAATTATTTGCTTCATTCAATTATGTGAAGGAGTTGAATGAGTGATGGCTGATAGAATAGCAGGCAGGTTTGAGATGCAGGTAATGAGTTCTGCATGAGGAAAGGATGAAAAATATTATTATTAAATGAAACAAGTCTTCAATCTGGAAGCTGTATCTTTTTTTGTTCCTTTACTAGTGAGTGGGCCTTTATTTTTGCTATAGCCTTTGCCTGCAGCCATGTTTTTTATTGCACAATGTCAGTAGATTAAGAAGGGTGTTTATTTATTTGGTCTGCGTGTTCCTGTGTGCGAGCATGTCAGTTCTCAATGATAACAAAAAATCCAGTCATTAGTGAGCCATTCTCAGTCCTTTCCTTCCTTGTGTTTGCTACACACTTGGTTACCTTCCTTGGACCTAGTAACAATGCTTCCAGGGGCTTTTCCTCTGTGACCAGTTAGCCCAGAGCCCCAGAGCTCATGCGTATTCTTGCCTCAGCTCTTGACAAATCGGGCGAATGTCTGACCCTTTCCTGGGATACAATTTGACCCGTCCTGTGTGCTTTACCACCTGACACTCCTGATACTGAATAAACAGTTCAGTGGCTTATTGGCTTTGTCATTGTTTGCTTGCCTGGGGAGGAAAGATTTTTAATAGCTCCTACTGACGCAAAACTGAGTTGTTCCTTTCTTCACACAGCGGCAGACAAAGCCGATGGATACATCTGCCTCCAGTGTGGTTGCAGTACAGCTATGGCAAGCAGCTGGAGTCGAAGATGAAGGACAGATTAGAGGAACTGAAGAAGCACATTCATCCGGCGAGTGTGCCTTCCGAATTGGATGACACCCTGATGTTTGACAACCATGCTTTTGAGAAGAGTGAAATCAACCCCATAGAAAAGTTTTTACAGGAGGTAGCTGAGCTGTCCCTCGCACTGACTGAGTTAGAAGGGCTAGCTCAGTTAATAGACAAGAAGCAGCAAGGTGTTCTGTGTTGTACCACAGAGGAGAGTGTGTTCAAGGAGAAGAGTGAGTTGAACATCATAAAAGCCTCCTTTGCCAGCCAAGCGCTGCTCATCCAGTCTCAGCTAAGCACCATCCAGCGAGAGTTGGCCACAGACCGTAAGTACTGGCGGGCTGAGCACCGAATTCGTCAGAGCCAGCTCTCTTTCCTCCTTACTCACTACCGTGACATCATCAGCCACCACTATGCCTGTGAGACTCAGAATATGCTCAGGCTGAAGGAGAAGATGGCGAGACAGGCAGAGCTAGCTGGGGTAAAGCTCCGGGAAGAGGATCTACAGAAGCTGGTGGCTAACTCTGTGCCTCCTCAAATGGTGGGTTGTGATCTAGATGTTTTGAAAGCCAAGCAGGACCTGGCTCTGGCCGAAGTACGACACCAGCAGCTGCTGGATCTTGAGTACCAGATCAGTGAATTGCATGCCATCTTTTTCCAAGCAGAGACGTTCATCTCAGGACAGCAAGAGTTGCTGGATAGCATTGAGTACAACATTTTGCACACCCAGGACTATATTGAACAAACAAACGAGACAGTGAAGAAAGCCCTTAAATATAAGCGCCAATCACGCTTTTTGATGATGGTATCGTCTGTGGCAGGTCTTTGTGCCTGTTGTACTTGTTTGTCCTGTATCACTGGGCCTGTCCATTGAGCAGGAAATATGACTTCTGATGTAGTGAGCAAATGCTGAAAAACAAAGACATTGTTTTGGTACATAACCTTAAGGTTAGCCTTGCAAATAAATGAGTGCCAGCATTTGAGCTGGCAAATCTAATGTGACTTGTCCGTTTCCTCAAAGGTAGCAGGCAGTAAATAGGCTATTGTGTTGTACTTTTCCTTATTGCTGTGCAATGTGTCGCATAAAAAATCTGCTCAAGTCTGGCTGCTTCTGCAGGCACCGTTGCTCAGGATTTAGTGTTCTCTTCAATTTCTTTTACAGTTGCTTGCTTTATATACCAGGATGACGCAATTTCTTGTTTTCAGCTATTAGAATCTCATTAGTGTTTTATGAAAATACATATGCTTCTTTTAAGAGAATGACTAACAAAAAGAATGGGGCATTTCTATTCCTGTGATTAAAATACCGTAGGCAAGGTAACTTATATTAGAAAGAGCTCAGTGTGGAACTAATGGCTTAGGAGGGCTAAATTCATGACCATCGTGGCAGGGAGCATGGCATCAGGTATACAGGCAGCCAAGGCACTGGAGCAGTTGTTGGGGCCTTATATCTTTGAGGTACTACCATGAGACAGAGAGAGCTAACTGGGAAGGGCTGGGTTTTTGAAACCTCAAAGCCCACCCTCAGTGACACATCTCCTTTAACATAGCCACACCTCTTAATCCTTTCCAAGCATTTTAAATAACTTGAAACCAAGTCAATATATAAGCCTATGTGGGTCATTCTCATTTAAACGACCACACACACTGAGAATTCAATATAGCCAGGTAGGCCAACAGATGGTGAATTGGAATGCAAATGATGCCAGAAAGACAAAGATTACAAAAGTTGGTTAAAGGGCTATAAAAACTTGAATTGAGAGAATGGACCATGGCGGGCAGGATACTGAGGCAAGTTACAAAAAAGTGGAGTACAAGATTATTTAAATGTTCTATGTACAGTTAGGGACACAGGGACACCAAAAGCAAGAATGAAGCTTGATTTGCAGGCTACCCACTTTCCTTAGCTCAACTGCAACTGTGTTATTTTTATTCTGGGGAGAAAATTTCCCAGTTTGTCTTTCCTGGAGGTTGTCAGACAGTAGTAAGTAAAAACACATGGTAATAGTACGTATGGAGGAAGAGAGGGAGTTCTGGGCCGGAGGAATTGCTGTAATGTAGCTAGAAATGGGTCCTGAATAGGAGCTCAGAGCATGTGAAGTTCCAAAGGGGAACTCATGTTCCATGACCAGAGTAAGGTTTAAGAACACTTAGCTTCTGTTACTCATGAGTGACTCGTAACCATGCCCAAGCTGCCAACATACTCAGGAGCCCTTTTCTCTTTCCTTCTATATTGAAAATTAATTTCCATTTTCTAAGGAAGCATTTCTCTACGTTTCTAGAGAGAAAACAAATGTGTGCATTTGTACCGTCCTGAATGAGGAGCACCAGCACCTGTGACAAGAATCTGCTTCTCTCTGAACTCCTGCATGATTTTTAAAGCATATTATCAATCAGCTTTAAAATATTATAGCAGTGTTTCTATTAGTTCAGTTAGTGTCACTTATGTCCCACAAAGAAATTCTTCCTAAAGCTTAAGGTTCTGATCAAATGAGAACAGTTTAAGCATCTTTTCTACACACCGAAAATTAAATGGTGTATGAATTCAACGTGTGGGAGTCATTTTAAAGGATTATAAATGCCCGCTCAGTTGGAACCTCCTGCTTGCCCTTGCATGATCTGGGAAGCCCCATTTCTCCCCCCTCCAAACCCCACCCACTGAGAGTCTCTGAACAAAGGGAAGGCACCAAAAAGCCCAGTTCTACATTCTTAGTGGCTACCGCTGCTTCCTCTTCTGAAGTTGACAGCCATCCACGTCCCTGCCTAAAGTGCTCAGCTTTTGACCATAGTTGGGCATAAACACAGCTTGTAGAGTATACATCACCACCCCTAGCCTGCAACCTATATAATCTCCCTTCATTAGTCAGGGTGGGCAGCTTCTCAGGTCTTGATCTCTGGGACTGAAGAACTTTCCCTGGGTGTTGCTCTGCTCAAATAAACCTGCTGTTATACTTTTCCAGTTTGATGTGTCTTACTGCATTGGTGGAGAAGCCTATTATCGCAGGGAGGGAGGGCAGAATACCTATTAATATCTCTGGAAAGCCATTGTACAGTTTTGTAACATTTGTTGAACTGCTATTCTGCACTTGCTGACAGGTGCCTGCCGTTCAATTTTTTAAAACTGGAACTGACTAATTAGATTTGCTCTTAAATAATGAAGGTGAGCTTTTAAAAAAAATCACTGCAGTCCCGTTGCTATTTATTGTACTAGACAAACTCTATCATCAGAAATATCAAGACACTGAGGTTTATATATGCTCACATTATTTACACGAGAATAAATCTATTTAAAACTTATTATGTTTTCTTGCATTATGTGTGTGCATTTAGCTACAAAACATGACGGAATTAATGAGATGTTAGTTGGAAGGCTAAGTGACATTTTTCCTGAGGGGCTCCTGCTGATGAGGTTTTCCATTTATTTCTTTCTGAGTACCTGAATGTTTTCATGTTTCTTATTGTTATTTCAGTGAAGAGTGTTGTTGTTGAGTACCCTGCCACTGACCTTGAGAATCAAAAGCGGCAGAAGAGATTTCTCTGTTGCTAGGAACCATAGTTTCCCAATATTTCTGAAAGGACAGTTACAGACCATTACAGTTGTCTCTACGATTTTAATTTCAGGAAAAAATATGATCAGCTTGGGAAGGGGCATGGTGAAAGAGGGCCTTGGGAGGTAAGGGTGCTGGAGTAACTGCACACTTAAATTAAGAAAGTACAGGAATATTTTTATTTATGTACTATAATTTACAGGAAAATATCACATTTTGTGACTGTTGACTAGCAACTTATCATGTTTTCTTATCATTAAAAAACTGTCACAATTATTTCTTCTGAAGACAAAAAAATATTACCCCCATTTTGTGCATGAGTTAGCCAATGTCAAACAAGGAATGTGAACTATACTAGGTATTATTTCTGTTTAATTTGGGGGGGTGATGTTTGTTTTGAGACAGGGTTTCTCTGTGTATCGATGTACATCTTGGAACTCACTCCAAAGACCAGGCTGACCTCGAACTCAGAGATCTACCTGTCTCTGTCTCCAGAGTGCTGGGATTAAAGGGATGTGCCACCACCATCAGGTCACAAACTGCCATTTTCACAGGTGAGTTTATCACTAGGCATTCAGATCTCTGATCAAAGTAATTAGTGATGACCAATATGAGCATGTGGTACTTATAAATTATCGGTGAGAGGAGGGCAGTTTATACTTGAAGCTTGAAAGCTGTGTCTCATCAGGCTTTGCCCATGCTGTTTAAAAACCTGTGAGCTTGCTTATGTCTTTACTCAGCCAGTTAGTAATAAATTATTCATATTTGATTCATAAGTTCTAAGAAGGACGTGAAGCAAAATGAGTGGCCACATCTTGTGAGGATGACTAAGGAAAAGTTGCATTTCAGTATTTGTGAGCACCATGATGACAAGAAGAGTCACTTGGAGAAAACTTGTATAACTGGGATGGGTTGGGAAGAAGAGGAATGAGACAGCTAACCCAAGGACTAAAGACTATAGTAGAAGCAATGCCCTAGATTCTGTCATTCCACTTTTCTTTATCTGTGGAATGTGGCATTAGTGGAGATGATTACCAAATTCATTCCTAGCATATCTACCATTTTTCTCTGCTATTGCCCCGGCAAGAGCATCCTCAAACAATTTAAAAAGACTTCTTACGTATGCAGATCTTTTACATTTGTACTTCATAACCAGCCTCCGTGGATGTGTTTTGGGTTATGGCAACCACTGAAATTCTTTGTGTCCTTTTGAAAATTGAAAGTACTTGGCATTTCAAAAAATACTCACGGGCTGGAGAAATGGCTCAGTGGTTAAGAGCACTGACTGCTCTTCCAGAGGTCCTGAGTTCAATTCCCAGCAGCCACATGGTGGCTCACAGCCATCTAGAATGAGACCCAGCGCCCCCTTCTGGCATTCAGGCACACATGGAAGGAATGTTGTACACATAATAAATAAATCTTAAAAAAAAATACTCACATGCTATTATCTGAATTCAGAAATGGATTAGTGAGTAAATAAGAAGCATTTTTTTTGTTTTATGCAATCCCATTTGCCCATTCTTGGTATAATTTTCTGAGCTCTTGAGTCCTTTTCAGAAAGTTCTTGTTTGTGCTTATTTACATTGAAATATATTACCATTTTCCCTCCAGCACTTCAGAGTCTTGCGTCTTGCATTAAAGTTTTTGTTCCTATTTGAATTGCTATTTTTTGTACAGATTGAGAAACATGGATGTAATTCCTTCCTTCCTTCCTCCCTCCTCTTTCTTTATCTCTCTCTCCCTCCCTCATTTCTTCCCTCTTATCTCTCTCTCTCTTGCTTGCTCTCTCTCTCATCTAACTCTAGTCTTCATTGAAAAGCTGTCTTTTCTCCAATGTGTGCTTTTTACATTTTTTTTTTTAAAAACTTGGATGGCTGTGGCAGGTGTTTTTGAATTTATTTATAACCCCAGAATTTGAAGAGCGAAAATCAGAGGGTCAGAAGGTTAAGGCCAACTTTTCTATGTGGTACACTGTTTTAAAAATGACCCCAAATTATAGTGTCTGTAGATGGTAGGTTTGTTTCTGAATCTGTTATTGTATTTCTTTGGTCTATGTGCCTACCACTCTGATTCTGGCTCTTAAATATAACCGAGATCATGCATTGTGATACTGCCAACATTGCTTTCAACTTAGAATCACTTTGGCTATTCAGAATAATTTTTTTCTTCTATATGGATTCTAGGATTTTTTCTAGCTCTTTCATGAATGTATTTGGAATTTTACTATTGTATTGAGTCTTTTGATCGCTTTGAACTCAGTTATCTTCACAATATTACTTCTATGAACATGGCAGGAATTTCTATCTTCAAGTATCCTCACTTTCTTTTTTGTTGTTGTTTTTGTTTGTTTTGTTTTGTTTCAAGACAGGGTTTGTAACAGCCTTGGTTGTCCTGAAACTCCCTCTGAGGATCAGACTGAACTCACAGAGATCTACCTGCAACTGCCTCCCAAGTTCTGAGATTAAAGTCATGTGCCACCACTACCATGCTTCACTTCCTTTCTGAGGGTTTTTTTTTTTTTTTTTTTTGACACTGTTTCTCTGTAGCTTTGGAGCCTGTCCTGGTACTAGCTCTTGTAGACTGGGCTGGCCCTGAACTCACAGAGATCTTCCTGTTTCTGCCTCCTGAGTCCTGGAATTAAAGGTGTGTGCCACCACTGCCTTAGTTTTTAAGGTTAAATTTTTTATTGTATAAATATTTCAGCTCTTTAGTTCAGTCTACTCTCAGGCACTTTTAGACTTATGTGGTGCTGGCCATAGAACTCAGGACTTTGTCCCTGCTAGGCGCTCTACCACTGTGCTGTGTTTCCATCCAGCAGCTACTGTGAATAGTGTTGTTCCCATTCTTAGAAAAGTCGTTATCACTATTCTACTATTTTTTTTTTTTTTTTTGGATTTTTCGAGACAGGGTTTCTCCGTAGCTTTTTTTGGTTCCTGTCCTGGAACTAGCTCTTGTAGACCAGGCTGGCCTCGAACCCACAGAGATCCGCCTGACTCTGCCTCCCTAGTGCTGGGATTAAAGGCGTGCGCCACCACCGCCCGGCTCTTCTATTTTTTTGCACACTGATTTTTGTTACATATTTTGCCTCATTCTCACTGACTGAAACTTAACCTGGCTGAGATGGCAAGGGAAGGAAGAAAGGACAGATACACAGACACAGGTACAGAAATTTGGGAGTAGGTAGGCTGTGCTCACTCTGCTGGATCATCACTAAATCTGCAGCAACCAGGAAGCTCAGCGTATTTATTATGTACAGCACACGGGTCAGAGTTTTGGTGAGTGGTCTCTGCAGGCAAGCAGTTTTAGCGGCCATTTCTAGTTTTGGCACACACTGGTCAATCCTCTGTAAGCCATTCGCTCTTTATACTCAAGGGTCAAGGCTTCCTCCACTCCTCCACTCCCACACTATTATTTGCTGAAGTTTCATACAGAACGGAGAGTTTTCTGGTGGAATATTTAGGGTCTTTTTTTTTTTTTTTTTTTTTTTTTTTTGGTTTTTCGAGATAGGGTTTCTCTGTGGTTTTGGAGCCTGTCCTGGAACTAGCTCTTGTAGACCAGGCTGGTCTCGAACTTACAGAGATCCGCCTGCCTCTGCCTCCCAAGTGCTGGGATTAAAGGCGTGCGCCACCACCGCCCGGCTAGGGTCTTATTTTAAGTATAAAATCATGCCAGCTGCAAATAGGGATTTTTTTTTTAATTTTCTTGTTCCTATTTGTATCCCATTTTATTTCTTCCTCGTAGCTTACTGTTCTATCTGAGATTGTGAGAACTATATTAATGGATTAAGAGTGGAAAGAGTGGACACCGTTGTATTGTGCCTGATTTTAGAGGAGCTGTTCTCGGTTTCTCCCATTTAGCATAGTGTTGGCTATAGGGTTGTCATATACAACCTTAATTATGGCTTTTTGGTTTTTTTTCAGTTTATAACTCTGAAAAACTGCTCAATTTTGTCAAAGACAAATATATATATCTATTGAGATAATCATTTGATTTTTGTCCTTATACCCATTTATGCATTCTGTTAAACTTGATGATTATACATGTTGAATCATCTTTGCATTCTTGAAGGAAACATATTTGGTCATGGTGTATGATGTTCTTAACATGTTCTCCAATTTGGTTTGCATTTTATTGAGAACTTTTGCCTCAAGCAGGGCAGTGGTGGCACATGCCTTTAATCCCGGCACTTGGGAGGTAGAGGCAGGCGGATCTCTGTGAGTTTGAGGCCAGCCTGGTCTACAATAACTAGTTCTAGGACAGAGAGAGAGAGAGAGAGAGAGAGAGAGAGAGAGAGAGAGAGAGAGAGAGAGAGAGAGAGAGAGAGAGAGAGAGAACTTTTGCCTCTATGTTAATCAGGAAATTTGGAAGGAGTGCTTTAATCATTCCTTTTGTTCAGTTTTTCTGCACTTTTGTATCAGGATATGCTAGCTTTACAGAATCAGATTGGTAGTGTTCTTTTCTTTCCTACTTTATGAATCAGCTTGAAGAACACTGCTCCGAGCCTAGCTCTTCTATAAAGATTTGGTAGAATATGGCACTGATTCTGCTCAGTCATAGGCTTTCCTTTCTTAAGAGGCTCTATTTCTACTTCAATGTCATTACATTTTGTGAATTCTGTTAAGTTTTCTATACTCTATTGACTTAATTTTTCCAAGTAACATTTCTAAGCATGTATCTATTTCTATAATATTTTCAAGTTTATTGAAAGATGAACTTTCAAAGTATTCTATAGTGATGTTCTAAAATATTACAGGTTTTCTTCTAGTTTTTGTTTTATTTGCTTTTCTTAGTTGGTTCAATGTACTGTTCTTTTATTCTTGTTTCATTAATTTCTTTCCATATCTATATCATTTTTTGCTCTCTGCTGCTTTTGTAGCTCAATTGTTTATTTAGGACCCTGAAGTTCATTCTTCAACTACTGGAAATATTTATGATTTTTAGATATGAGCATTCATAACTATAATTTTCCAATTGCAATTGCTCTTTTGGCATCTCAAAGTTTTTCGTACTATCATTTTTACTTAATTGTAAGAAAATTTTGTTCCTAATTATTCAATCACTCACCAGCCACTCAAGAATGTATTGTTTGATCTGTAAACATTTGCAAATTTTCTGTGATTTCTCTTGTTCCTTATTTTCTAATTTTATTCCACCATGATTACATAATATACAAAATTATTTCACTTCATTTCTTTCATTGCATAGATTATGACTTATTTTAGAGCAAGTTCTATGAGCTACTGAATATGCTTCACTGATGTGTGAGGTGAATGTGTGAATGAAAATAATTCCCCTTGTGAAAATGGCAAGGAAAGCCTGCTTACGAGCATCATCGTAGGAGTCAAAGAGACTCTCCCTGTAGGGAAAAGAGATTAGGCTCAACTGCAACACATCAAGAACAGATATGGACGTATAACCAAGAAGCATATTTGAATGGGTGCTGAGCTGACAATATAAGTAAGAATCACCAAGTGCAGGGGGATTCTTGTTTATCTGGCTTGCGATTTTTGCTGAATGCAGGCCAACTGTGTATCTCAAAGATAGAAAATGAAGAATTTACATAGTTATTTAGAATCAGAGATTCTCTCTTAATCATTAGATTTTTTTTTTAATAAACATGGGCTCAGCAAGCACAGATGAAACACATTTAATATATAGTCAAAAAGTCTGAGATAAATATGGCTAATGTTTGGTAAAAGAGAGACTCTCTGTCAAATATTTTAAAGACTACTTAAAGTAACAACATTTTCGTCCATATCAACTAGGTATTTCCAGTAGCTTTTAAAAATATTTAAGTGTGGAGGTGGTGGTGTATACCTTTAATTCTAGCACTCAGAGGGTAGAGACAAAAGGATCTCTGTGAGTTCGAGACCAGCTTGGTCTACAGAGTGAGTTCCAGGACAGCCAAGGCTGCAAAGAGAAATTCTGTCTTGAAAATTAAAGTAAAAAAAAAAAAAAGGTAAGAAAAAAGTTTTTTAAACTTATGGGTGTGGATGTTTTGCCAGCCTGTATGTATGTACTCCACTTTCACGCCTTGTGTACTTTGAGGTCAGAAGAGGGTGTTCAATGCTCTGGAACTGGGGTTACAAATGGGTGTGAGCCACCATGTGGGTGATGGGAAATTGAAACCATATCCTCTGGAAGAGTAGCAAGACTCCTTACCACTGAGCCATCTCTCCAGCACTATTTATTGTAGCTTTAAAAATTATTATGTGTATCATCATCATCATCATCACCATCATCATCAGGGAGGGGTGTGCCTATATGGGTGTGCCTATGGAAGTCCTGGGAAATCTTTGAGAAAGCAGCTCTCTCTTATCTTTAACACAGATTCTGAGGATCTAACTCAGAGTGTTGGAATTACACAGCAAGTGCATTTCGCGCCCACCCCCACTCTGAACCAGCTTGCTAGCTCCTCTTGTATCCTTTTTGATAACTGCTTTCTGCTGTAATACTAACTTCAATACTAACTGATGTATTGAAGGAGTTATAATTTCTAGATAAGTGGTTGGGAGGAAACTTGGTTTACTATTGATTGCAAATTCCACCTCCTACTGCTCTAACTCCTTCTTTGTTTCACATGAATATAAAGGGTAGTTGACTTCCTCCACCTGCAGTGCCTTCCAGACTGCAGAACTCTGAGCTCAGTAGCTAACAGCAAGTCCTGACAGGCTTGATTTGTCAAACTCAGGGAAGTCACCTCAGCAGAAGACCCAAGGCTCAATTAAATGTCATCACCATTCTGTCAAGGTTACAATAATACAACGCATCTCCCCACAAACAGCAAGTTAAGTAACAAAGACTGAATTATAATAGCTCATGATAAAGCTAATGTGAGCCTCAAGAAACAATGGCGTCCTTTATCCCCAGTTCATGTCGAAAACACACAATGCAGGAAGAATAGCTGGGATTTCAGTGTAAACTGAAGAGTGAAAGATCAACGCTGCCTGAAAGGGAGACATGAGGTATAGCAGATGTTGAAGTTCAGAGTCACCCCTTTCCCAAACCATGAGCCAAAGGGGATGTTTGCTCATGTTATTATTGACCAGGAAACTTAGAAACTGGCAGTCAGGTTAATGGGCAAAGATACTGCAGTTTAGACAGAAGCAAGATATGAATAATAATATAGGATGTGAGTGGAAAGCCCAAGGAATCTAATTGAATTCTGCCCACATCTGTTTGTAGATCACGACAGGGTGAAGTTAGGGACCTTAAAACATCGTGGCCACGTTGCTAACAGGAGTATCTTGATGATATTAGGGGATTCATAATGAAAGTTGTTGCATGAGCACAGATACAGATAAAGGAGTTTCTAGAATGAATCAGACCTATTGTGCTGCAAGTTAAAATTCCTACGTCATTTTACAACTTTTAATTTCATACTGCCAGATATCTGAAATCAATGATGGTGTATATCTAGGCTAAGTTAAAGTTAGACAGTGCCTCTCAAAATAAGTGTAATAAATTCAAGCCTGTTAAAGTGATTAGATTTCACTTTTTTATTTATTATGTGTGTGTGCGTTTGTGTCTATGTGCGTGTGCACATGTGTCATGACATGCATGTGGAAATCAGAAAACCACTCTCAGGAGCTAGATCTTTCCTTCCACTATGGAATCTAGGGATTGAACTCAGGTTGCCAAATTTGCACAGCCAGCAGTTTTACCCACAGCGCCATTTCATGGCTCTCAATAGGTTTCCTTTGAAATGACATTGATTTTTCCAAAACTGTTTAATCAATAATACCTATTTAGCACTAAAGAGTTCTGGATGAAGAGCTAAGAGGCCAGATTCAGGGCAGACCTTCTGCTTCTACAGTCAGTGACTTCCCAGCTCTGAGCTGAAATGTATTCATCTGTAAAGTATAGATTATAACACCTACCCCACAGAGTTGTTATGGAAAATAAAATCTGAAAACCTACGTAGTACTCAGAATATAATAAACAGTCCATAAATATCATCTTCTCCAATTCCTTTTCCTTGCCATAATTTCTCATTTGAAAACAAAATTCTTAGAATTTGTTGTGACTTTGAGGTTACATTACATTGTAGGCAATATCTTAACTCTCAGGGAATGTTGCTGCATCAACTTTACATTTTGCAACATATTGCAGTTTCATATTCTATCTGCTTGTGTCATTACTGGAACTACGCCTGACAAATCTATCTTAAGTGTGTTTAAGACTAGGGAAGTTCAAGTGAGGCATTTTGGGTGTAAATTTTAAAGATTTTTAAAGCTAACAATTGCTTTATTATAATGAACTCTCAAATAAAAACATCACACGCTAGATGCTATACAGTTCAATGTTCTCCATTCATGATCTAATTCAATGAAATTAGAATCATGATTCTCAAGTCATGGAGTCTCACCTAGAGCTTTACTCTTTCACTATCTATTACATTTTTATCTATAGTTTTATACTTTTTGAGATTGAGTACTTGAATACTGTACTTATATTGTTTCTACCCCTCATTTTCCCTTACATCTGTCCTGTGATCCCTTTTGAACCCATATCCTCTTTTATATGTATTATTATACACACACATGCATACATGCATACATGTATGCATATAACCTACTGATTCCACTTACTACTATTTAGTGTTACTCATATATGTGTGCTTAGGCATGACCACTGAGACTGAATATTCTAAAAGATGGCTTTTCCTCAGAGAAAACTGATTCTTCCTCTTTTAGCAGCCATTGATTTCCTGAAGCTCTTCAGGGGTGAGACTTGTGAAATTCCCCTTATTCATGCCTTGTGAAATTTCGCTTATTGACATTGGTTTATCAATGGGTGTTATTGTGAAGATCTTATTTAGGAAATCATATCATTGAAATTTAATGGTTGATAGCTTCCTCCTTGTCATGTCCAGAAGATACTGTCTTGCTGCAGGCATCTTGGTCATCTGACTCTTATGGTGTTTCTGCCTTTTCCTTTGAGGTGTCCCTGAACAAGAAGTGTAGGGGTTGTATTGAAGATGTACTTATTGGGACTCGGCAACCCATGCTCATTTATTCCCTGCAGTATGACTGGCTGTGGATCTTTGTAAGTGTCTTCATCTGTTGGAAAAAGAAGACTCTTTGAAGAGTATGAGGACTACACTTATTTGTGGATATAAGTATTTTAGAACACACTTAGAAATTGTATTGGTTAAGAGAAATGACAATAGGAGGCTCTCCTCGTGGATCTATGATGTCTCCAGCTACAAGTTGGCTCAGTTCAGTACCAGGTTTGAATTTCCTCCTATTGAGTGAGCCTTAAGTCCAATTGGATAGCTGTGGTTACCTCAGAGACACCAGGGAGAAAGCCAAGCACTGTGATTTGGCAATAGTTTGGCTGTCACCAAAAGAAAATAAACTTTCTGAAACCTTCTAATGGTTGTGTCTTGGGAATAATGAGACCTCCAAGGTCTGTCTGAGATTTAGAGGTTAATGGAGATGAAAAGTCCAAATAGTCAAGTTTCTACAGTTCTGTCATTTAGAAACCAAAATGTCTTTAAGAGGAATGAGGTAAAACTTTCTCTACTTACTCCCCGGTGAAGGTCCAATGAGTAAATAATTGCTGAATATAGCTATATGCCTTCCAGTAAGTCAACAAATATTTCTTGAGTCCCTGCTATATGGCATCGTCTCTGTTGTATAAAAAAGGACTAATATAGACTGAAAACATGAATCTGTAAAACCTCTGTTAATTCACCAACTACTGATTCAGAATGAAATCTCTTTTGTGACACTAAACTTAATTTTAGTTTGGGATTTGAACTTCATTATTAGTTGGTAAGTTTCTAGAGTACTTTTTACCACAAAGTTCTTTTCCAACGGTACAAGAAAAAAGAGCAATGCCTATTTACAGATATTATAAATAGTGGTAAAAGTTGCATTGGAAATCTAAATTTGTGCTTGTTATTTCTCCTCTATTTTTCTGTTCCTAGTAGCTTGAACTCTGTTTACTCAGTAATTTGATGAAGGTGTCATAGAATCCTGTCCAAGGTTGACAACCTACTAAGAGCTGTTGTCAGAGAATGAAGTGAGGAATTATTGTTTTATTGAAAACAATTAGGCCTCTATCCAGGGAAATACACTAGGGCTTCTTCAATTTCTTATAAAAAGTTCTCAAGGAAAACAAGTGAGAATAAAGATTCATTGGGATGATTGGAAAACACAGCAAGTTGAGAATAATAGAATTAGTATGCATTTGGACAGTAAGGAACCTGGGAGATTAGTTAGACCCATTTCCTTAATTTTATAGACACAGAAAGTGATCTTGAAGAAGAGAAAGTGTTGAACTAAGCACCTTCATTAAGTTAATGGAAAACTAGAAATCTAATCGCTCATACCCCATGATAGACTAATCTTCCACTAAGTTAAACAATTCTGTAACTTCAGAGCTTTAAAAATTGAATCTCAGGTACAATAAAGAAAATACGTTTAGCAGATGAACAGTTTAAAGTCACCGAGGCGAACAATGAACTTTCTGCAAGGGTCAGTGGCAGGAAATGAATAGGTTCACAAGACCCAGACTTCAGAGCTTGGAATTGCAGTCAAGGAACTGGATGATCTTCCTGTTTTATAGATGACAGCTCTTTATTATTATTATTTTTGGTTTTAAAGCCTCTGAAAAATAATCTTCAGTTTGTTCTAGGCATTGGTTTCCATCTCTAATTTGCACAAGTTTTACAGTTTAATTCACATAATATTTACATATTTTCTACCAATTTTAAGCAGATGACTAGCAACAAATTATTATTATATTAAGCAATTCATTTTAATGAAAGGGGGAGGTATTGAGATTTTCTTTCCTTCCTGGAATTGTCGAAGCCTACCAGACAGTTTCTTGCCTGTCAATGCAAGACTGACTAGAAGTTTTGGTCAACATTTACCATGCTCAGTGTGACTTGAAATATTTCTTGTCATAAAGACCAAATTACCAATTTCCTGCAGAAATTCCCATTGGTCATATGAAAATCTGGTGGCTACTTAACTAGACAGTAGGAAGTTACCTTTGTCCACTCCCTTCATTACCATAGCATTCCCTATTTGACAAAGTATAATTACTTGAAATTTCTCACTTTGCATTATTACCTATATATAATTCAACCATATTAGGGATTTGAGTTAACGTGACAAGTTTTAGAAATACAAATTTTACGAGTAATACTAGTGTTTATCCATCACTCACATCTAAGGGTTTACTCAGACTGTTTTCTTTCCAATAATTTCCTGGGATTAGCAAAGTGAAAGTATGAATAGGAGTACATTGGGGGTGAATTTGGAAGCATATTCTTGTATGAAAAATCAAGAAGAAGATATTAAGAAGATTTTCAATGTAGATGATTACATGAAGTATTGCTCAATGGTAGATGGTAGTGTTGAGACACGTATTCTGCTGAGGATGGGTACTTTTGGTATCCTAACATTCTGTGTGATCAGTATATTTTAAGACCTATTATATTGTTTCATAGTTATCTGTTTATTTCTATTTGCAACTGAACTGCAGTTCCTTGACTGCAAAACTTATGTCATATTTGTCACTTCATTGTCGGTACCTAGAATGGGTGCTGGCACATAACAGGCAGGGAGTAAATATTTGTCAAGTTAATGAATGAATGGAAAAGGAAGCTGGAAGAGTGCCAAACATTATAATTATTTAAACTTTTCCAAGGGAACTTCTAGTCAGGCAGCTGTTTTTCTAACCCTTCTTTAACACTTGACAGATCTAGATTGTATAGCTTTTTCCTATCACAATAGCAACACACACTAATCCGAAATACCATGTTTTCTATTATCTGTTCTGGAAAATAGTCTTGTCTTCATGTACGTGTGTGTGTGTGTGTGGGGGGGTGTTATAGTGAAAATATGTCTGGATCAGTGGTTACTGGATAAACAGCTTTTGTATTCATCGCTCTTCTGACACTATTGGACTGAAGTAACTTTGCAATTTAGAACCCTCCTGAAAGTAACCCATGGCAAATATCAATATCAATCAATTTCTGAGTATTTCCAGAACACCTCTGCTCCAACATGTAGCTAGATACCCTCTGTGGGGAATATGAAAATGATATCATATGAAGGACTATGCTTGGATATGTTTCATTGCCAAATTAACCTTTGACATCTCAATGGTTCAAAATAAAAAGACAAAATATGCATGTTGTTCATGTTTTATGTCCTTCCTTCTCAGCAAGTCTTCTGCCACATGATCCGTCAAAGATGTAGGCTGACGGAGGCTTTACCGTGCTGCAAAAGTACTCTCTAATGACAGCAGAAGAAATTTGATAGCATCAGACAGTGATTCTCAAGTACTTTGGCTTGGAAATTAATTTGGATTCACTGCTTATTATTGGTGATGATTAGTATCACAGTCTCACAGGATTTTCTGTGGGCTTGGAAGGGAGAACAAAGATCTTTCATGGTCACTAAATACGCACATTGTAGACCTTTCAACTCTAAATACAAAAGAGTTTCTGAGAAGGGAAATAATAATTGCATCTTTATCATAAAGCAAGGAAATGTAAAACACATTCATGATACGCCTTACATTTCCTTAAGTCCAGGAAAACCTATACATAGCTTGGAAACACTTTTCAGAGACTCCATGTTTCAAGTAACGAGAACCAGAGAAGTGCAGGTAATAGGGTTAGGGCAGCAAAGGGCAGTTAAGGTTGTTGCCACCCAGGTTAAAGCTACCACAGGAAAAGATCAAAGGTCACCAATGGTTTATTTGCTGAGGAAAATGAAGTTGAAGTCTGGCTTTGCAATAATGGATAATTCTGCTGGATAATGAGCTCTAAGAGCCAAAGTCCTTTGAGTAAATCTCGGGAATTTATGACCAGAGTGGAAGAATCATGCCCTATTCCAACAAGGTACTTGAGCAGAAAAGTAACTTAGAAGAATCTTTGGAGCAAATAATATTTTTAATAATTTTTTGAAAGTTGAAGCTATTTTAATACCTTCATTATATTTTCAAAAATATGCACTTAGAATTATAATAATTAAATCTTATCAAGCCAATAAAGTAAATAATAGAAGAACAAAAGAACACAATTATGAAAGCACAGGTAAGCGAGAGTATTAGGAAAGAACTAAACACATTTCAGTAATTCACCAAAACCCTAGATGAATAAGGAAGAAAACAAAGAACAGACTGTTTAAAACCACCAGACAAAATCCAACAAAATGACAAGAATTATTATGCTTTACAATAACATTCCAAGTGTACATGAACTTAATTGCCTAATTCAAAGATATGGAGTGGCTGTTGGATTAAAATACTGTTGTTGTTGTTTTCTTCAAGAAACCCATCTCATCAGCCAAGATATTATAAGACTGAAACTAAGGGTTGGAAAATGAAATTACAAACATATTGTATCTCAAAGTAAGAAGAAATAACCATTGGTTTCTGGCAAAATTTACTTTATACAAAAACTATTCAAAAGAGACAAAGAAGTTCACGATATAAGGCAGAAGAGAACAGTCTATCAAGAAGACATAATTATAAATGTACATTCATCAAATGTCAGTGTAAGCAGTTTCACAAAACATGCTCATTTTCTATCTTTTTGTCTCCCTAGATCTGTTCTGAGCACTTCATATGAGTGGAGTCATATATATGTTCTTTTGTGATTGAATTATGTTACTTATTGTAAAGTATTTAATATTTATTCATGTTGTATCATATGTATTTAAAATAATATATGCACACAATGTTGCCACATGGCACATTGGTACAGGTCATTGGTATCAGAGTGATAGATATCTTCTTTAGGGGGTCCAGATGAGGGAGTTGCACCTGTTTTCAAACTGGTGTACCCTGTAAAGTATCAGACCTGGTTTTCCCAGTATGATTTTGATATGATCACATGACTATATAGTCCCAGTTCACTCTACTAAGTGTAAAGGATAGAATAATTTCTACTGCTAGGCAGTGGTTATACACACCTTTAATCCCAGCACTTGGGAGGCAGAGGCAGGTAGATCTATACTGGGGACTGTGGATCCCCAGACCCTGAATTTCCTGTGACCCCCTTGCCTGCTGGAGTAAATAACTTGTTATGCTTGCAGCTACTCTGAGCAAAACAACTTGTTTTCCTGTGTTTGCAGCTGCTCTGAGCATAAGACCCTCAGGAGTTTCTGATGGGAGGGGAGTGGTTTCTGGTGGCTTGCAGCTGAAGGATCCCAAGAACTAGGGTGTGGCCATTGGTCAAGGTAGGCACTATATAAGCTGCCCTGGGACACTATAAAGCTGGAATTTTTGGGGAATTCAAGTATGACCCATGTCTCTGTCTGTCTGTGTGTCTATGTGTATTTCAATTTCCAGCCCCTTGGCCAGCTTGCGAACTGTACCATAGCACATAGAGCATAGAGCAGGTGATGCGCTATAAGCAGAAGCTACAAGTAGAGACTCCCAGCAAGATCGGGATCTAAGGACATGCTGAGAGATCATCCTCAGGAATGGTGAGGGTGGATTGAAGGTGGTATTTGTCTATATGTGTTTTTTTATCCCCAGACTCTTGCCCAATAGCAGTTCCAGGTGCAGGCACCACAGGAGGCACAGTTGAGATCAGGAACTAGAGACTCTTTCTGAGGGATGCCCTCCAGAAGACTGGCCAGCAGGAAAGTAATAAAGAGGAGGTAGGAGGATGAATTGAAGGTCTCAATGGTTTAAGAGGAAAAAAAGTAAAGTCTTTAAAGAGACAGAGTACAGGCAGTCATAGATTAAAAGGAGTAAGAAAAACAAGCCACAAAAAGATGGAATATGCACAGAAAATTTGGATTATGTGTGTGTTTTTTCATCTCCAGAGACACTCTGAGGGATGCCCTCTGGAATACTGGCCAGCAGGAAAGTAATAAAGAAGAGGTTGGAGGTGAATTGAAGGCTTTGAAAATATGGAATGTGCACAGATGTATATTATTGAGTTTTCTTTTGGTTTTTTAATTGAGAAAGATATTTGATTCTGGGAACTGCTAAGAAAAGTATCTTGACTTTAAGGATTTGTTGCTTTGGAAAAGAGGTTCTGCTTTTGTTTCCACAGAGGATGAGAACCTGTGGATTCATTCCAGGCTAATGTGGTTGGATGTGTCAAGACCCCCTGAAGGTCACAGTGAATACCTCCAAATATACTTCACCCCATAAATATCAAGAAGTAGTTTACAGAGAACGACACCCAAGTTCCCTAAATGATTGTAAATTGGAGGTTGTGGGGCTGAGGGGGATGCCCTAGGCAGCGGCGGTGCCAGGAGTTGCAGCAGAGAGTGAGGAGCATTGACAACAGCAGCAACAAGTGCTGGAGCCGAGGCAAGCAAGGCTGCTCGGACTCCACTCGGCTGCCCATCCACACATGGCATAAGGAGAAGGTGGCAGTCCCCGGCTCTGTGCGCCCAAATGTTTGTGGTGTGAGCAGCAGGCAGGCTTTCCTTCAGGCTATTGTCACTGCTGTGGCCTCCGTGGCAGCTGGAATTGCCATCAGCTAGGCTTCTGTGACTATTTTGTAGCTGGCACCAGCATTTAATATCATTCATGTTGAATGTAGAATGAGCATGTTTGCTAGGGCATTTTCCAACTTATTACTATCGTATTTGTGCCATGCCTGGGCCAGTTAAGAACATTAGTGTTAATTATATAGAAAAGAGGGAGATGTTGGGGACTATGGACCCCCAGACCCTGACTTTCCTGTGACCCCCTTGCCTGCTTGAGTAAATAACTTGTTATGCTTGCAGCTGCTCTGAGAAAAACAACTTGTTTTCCTGTGTTTGCAGCTGCTCTGAGCACAAGACCCTCAGGAGTTCCTGATGGCAGGGGAATCATTTCTGTTGGCTTACAGCTGAAGGATCCTGAGAGCTAGAACTTTGCCATTGGTCAAGGAAGGCACTATATAAGCTGCCCTGGAACACAATAAAGTTGGAATTCTTGGGGAATTCAAGAATGACCCATGTCTCTCTCTGTCTCTCTCTGTCTCTGTCTCTGTCTCTCTCTCTCTCTGTGTGTGTGTGTGTGTGTGTGTGTGTATGTTTCAATCTCCAGCCCCTTGCCTGGCTCACAAACTGTACCATAGAGGTAGGTCATTTACAGATCTCTGTGAGGTTGAGGCCAGCCTGGTCTACAGAGAAAGTTTCAGGACAGCCAGGGGTACAAGGATACACAGAGAAACTCTGTCTTACAAACTCGAAAGAAAATAAAAAAACAAGGTACCAGATGGGGACATCTCCCTGGACACCTGCGAACCCCTCTAGAGTCAAGTCTCTTGCCAACCCTAACCCTTAGTTAGGATATATACTTCGCTGCTCCCGTATCCACCCTTCCTATATCCCAACCATCCCATTCCCCCAAGCTCCTCCCATCCTCCCCTTCTCACGTTTCTCATCCATTTCCCCTTTGCCCCATGCCACCTCACCCGCAAGTTCCCAGTTTTTGCCCTGCAATCTTGTCTACTTCCCCTATCCAGGCGGCTGACTATATGATTTTCTTTGGGTTCACCTTCTTATTTAGCTTCTCTAGGATCACAAATTATATGCTCAATGTCCTTTATTTATGGCTAGAAACCGATTATGAGTGAGTACATCCCATGTTCCTCTTTTTGGGTCTGGGATACCTCACTCAGGATAGTGTTTTCTATTTCCATCCATTTGCACGCAAAATTCGAGAAGTCATTGTTTTTTACCGCTGAGTAGTACTCTAATATGTATATATTCCACACTTTCTTCATCCATTCCTCCATTGAAGGGCATCTAGGTTGTTTCCAGGTTCTGGCTATTACAAACAATGCTGCTATGAACATAGTTGAACAGATACTTTTGTCATATGATAGGGCATCTCTTGGGTATATTCCCAAGAGTGGTATTACTGGATCTTGGGGTAGGTTAATCCCAAATTTCCTGAGAAATTGCCACACTGATTTCCAAAGTGGTTGCACAAGTTTGCATTCCCACCAGCAATGGATGAGTGTGCCCCTTTCTCCACAACCTCTCCAGCAAAGGCTATCATTGGTGTTTTTGATTTTAGCCATTCTGACAGGTGTAAGATGGTATCTCAAAGTTGTTTTAATTTGCATTTCCCTTATCGCTAAGGAGGTTGAGCATGACCTTAAGTGTCTTTTGGCCATTTACCTGAAATGACCCTATCCTATACTGATGAATATCTTACATATCACCTTAGAACCTTCATCTGGCAATGGATCGAGGTAGAGACAGAGACTCAATTTGGAGCAACGGTCTGAGCTCTTAAGGTCCAAATGAGGAGCAGAAGGAGGGAGAACATGAACAAGGAAATCAGGACCACGAGGGGTGCACCCACCCACTGTGACAGTGGAACTGATCTATTGGGAGCCCACCAAGGCCAGCTCGTCTGGGACTGAATAAGCATGGGTTGAAACTGGACTCTCTGAGCATGGCGGACAATGAAGGCTGATGAGAAGCCAAAGACAAATGGCACTAGGTTTCAATCCTAATACATGAACTGGCTTTGTGGGAGCTTAGCCTGTTTAGACTCTCACCTTCCTGGACGTAGATAGAAGACCTTCGTTTTCCCGCAGGGCAGGGAATTTGGACTGCTCTTCAGTATCGAGAGGGAGGGGGAATGGTGTGGGGGTAGGAGAAGAGGAGTGGGGATAGGGGGAGGGGAGTGGGGGGAGGGGGCAATATTTGGGAGGAGGGGAGGGAAATGGGAAACGGGGAGCAGGTGGAAATCTTAATTAAAAAAGAATAAAAATAAAAATTAAAAAAAGAAAAAAAAAGAAAATAAAAAAACAAAAAACAAATCCTTTCTACTTCTTGGAATAAAACATTTATCAGTCTGTAGCATGTCTTCCTTTGAGCTCCTTCAGAGCCTGATCTGAATACCCTCCCATACTTAGTAGCCTCATATAGTATACACACACATATATTATTACATAATAATATATAGTTAAAGCTAATATTTTAATATATTTAATATTGTTTGCATCTCTAAGTATGGGTTATACTAGTTAGTTTAGTGTTTTCCAGGTCCATAGATAATTTTCCTTCATATTTCAATTTTATTTATGGTTGAATAAAATTCCATTGTGTATACATACTGTTGTTCCTTTTGGAGACAAGGCTGCACATGCACAGAGAATACAGCCTCCCAATGAACTACAAACCCCAGCTCGATGGGAAGCCACGCATGCGCAGGACATTTTCTCCCAGACGCACTTGGAGCCCCCCTTAAAAATGGGGGACGCCATAACTCGCCCCTTTTTTCCCTTTCGTCTCTTTTTTTTTTTTTTTTTTTTTTGGTTTTTCGAGACAGGGTTTCTCTGTAGCTTTGGAGCCTTTCCTGGAACTAGCTCTGTAGACCAGGCTGGTCTCGAACTCACAGAGATCCGCCTGCCTCTGCCTCCCAAGTGCTGGGATTAAAGGCGTGCGCCACCACCGCCCGGCCTCCCTTTCGTCTCTTCACCCCCGTCCCTCACCTGTCATCACCCCCCCATTAAAGTTTACCCAGGTGGGACCCTGCGTGTCTCGTGTTTTTTTTCCAACCCCACAGAAAGAACGACACATACCACTTATTCTTTACCCATCCAGCTGTTGTTGGATTTCTAGCTGATTCTATGTTCTTGATATGGACCAGTGCAGTATTACAGTATGACTTTTTCCTCTGAGAATATTTGCCTCTTTTCCATTTTAGAGATTTATTAACCATGGGCAGAGCAACACATTGATATGATTGTGGTAATGGAGCTACTGACATTCTCTGGTAGATGGAGGAGGAGAGGGTCACAGTACCCTCATGGGGGGAGTCCAGTTATTACTCCTTGATGTCCTCTCTCAACTGCAAGTGATTTAGAGAAATGCTAGAATATATAGGAAATGAAAAGTGCCTGAAAGGGAGGGACTCCATGATACAGCTTCCATGTTTTTCAGCCATGATGGAGTGGGGCTTAATGATGACAACTATTTTGGCATCATCTTATTCTAAGTTACTCTATACTGTGTAAAACAGCTGTTTTTTTTTTTCAGGCTATGCTTTTCCCTGGCAGACTCCATTTTAATAAGTAGCTTTCAACTCCGATTTGAGGGTAGAGGATGATTGAATATTTTGATAATTGTGCAGATACTCCCATCTGTCGAGCACCAGCCATGTAGCACAGATTGATAAATGACCTTCCTGGGAGTAGAAGGGGTGCTACTCTATAAAATTATTGTGGCAAATTGAGATTGTAGGATCACATTGATGTATCAAGGTCATATCAGGGAAACAAGTCCACAAACTTATCAGACATTCCAGATCAAGGAAAGGGTAGAACACTCACCAGGATTCCACAAGGTGGTCACCATTCACTGTGATGACCTGACCCTGCGGATCTGGTATCTGATGGGCAGTGTGTGTGTTTCAAAGACTGAAGCTACAACTGTCATTCTGTAACCCACACCAGAGTGTCATAAGTGATATAAGAGTTAATATCAGTAATTCGGATAAGAATAAAATAACCTGCCTTCACTGTGGCCAATTTACTAAGGTAAGGATGATCTGGCACTGCTACATTTGTAAATTTGTTGTTACTCAACAAATTCTAACACTGTGGAAGGCATTGAACATGCTTGCTCTTCTATGTTTCTAGCATAGTGTGCTCAAGACGCCTCACTCATGCTCTGTAAATAAGCCCAACAAACTCATTGGTTAGGCACATGGAACACTGCTGGAATTGGTGACTACACATTTGTTTACCTCTTCTTAGGAAAAGCTAACACAGCATGTAGCAATAATCACAAAAGTGCATGCATCTGTGGTAAGATGCAGTGTTTTTTTTTTTGACACACTGTATTTTCCTTTACTTCATCTTTATCTGGTTTTGATAGTGGGATAACACTAGCTCTGGGGAAATCACTTTGGTAGTGTTTCTTCTCTCTCCTTTAGTTCTTCTTTAAAGGTTTGGTCAAATTCAGCAGGAAATCTGTCAGGTCCTGAAATTTCCTTTTATAGGAGACACTTAGTATTTCTTCAGTGTTGTTGAATAAATGGGCAGAAGCTTTCAAGGAATTTATTATCTTCCTTTAGATTTTTCAGCATGTTTTGGAATAGAAAATTTCTAAATACTCCCTATTTGATCTCTAAAAAAGTTTGAAATCTTCTATGGAGTCCTCTTTTATATCTTCAACTTCATTAATTTTGGCTTTCCCTTTTTAAAGTCTGTCTAGTGGATACTTTGTCAATCTTGCTTCTTTTTTCAAACAATCAACTCTTCATTGATTATTTTATGTATTCTTGGATTCCCCATTTCATTACTTTCTGCTCAGACCATAGTATTTCTCTCCATCTCCTGCCTTTTTGTTTGGCTTGTTTTAGTATAGTTTGCTAAGAGTGTGAGGTAGATCATCAAGTTTTTCATTTAGCAATTGTCTGCTTTTTCCTTTTTAAAATAACTTTCTTTCTTTCCTTCTTTCCTTCCTTCCCTTTCCCTTCCCTTCCCTTCCCTTCCCTTCCCTTCCCTTTCCCTTTCCCTTTCCCTTCCCTTCCCTTTCCCTTCCCTTCCCTCCCTCCCTCCCTCCCTCCCTCCCTCCCTCCCTCCCTCCCTCCCTCCCTCCCTCCCTCCCTCCCTCCTTTTCTTTCTTTCTTTCTTTCTTTCTTTCTTTCTTTCTTTCTTTCTTTCTTTCTTTCTTTCTTTCTTTCTTTCTTTCTTTCTTTCTTTTACAGTCTGGCCCCTCCCTCCTTTCTTCCCAGTCTCCCCACCCGACCCTATTCTGTTTCTACCCCTCCTCCCACTCCATTCCTCCTGTATTTCTGTTCAGGAAAGGGCAGATTTTCCATGGGTATCAACAAAACATGGCATATCAAGTTGTTGTAAGACTAAACACCTCACTTTATTTTAAAACTGGGTAAGGTGACCCATTATGATGAGTAGGGTCCCAAAGCCCGTAAAAGAGTCAAAGACAGCCCCCCTGCTCCCACTATTAGAAATTCCAGAAGAGGATCAAGTTTCACAACTGTAATATATATGCAGAGGGCCTAGGTCAGTCCCATGCAGGCTCCCTGGTTGTCCGTTCAGTCTCTATGAACCCCTATGAGCCCAGGTTAGCTGATTGTGTGAGCTTTCTTCCAATGTTCTTGACTCCCTGACTTCTTTAGGATTCCTTAGGCTCCACCCAATGTTTGGCTGTGGGTCTGCTTTTTTAATATGAGCACACACGGCAATGAACTTTCCTCTTAAGACTGCCCTAGCTCTAGCCAATAGTTTTCAGTAATTTGTTGTTTCATTTTCATTTAGTTGTAGAAATTTTTACATTTATTTTGTTTTTTTAATCACGTGTTTGTATTCAGCAGTGCTTTCTGTCTTCAAGTGTTCAACTATTTTCTCTAATTTGTCTTACCATTGATTCAAGTTTATTATTGTTGTATAATACAAAGTAAATTATTTCATCTTCTGTATTTGTTAAGATTTGTTTTGTGCACTACAATTTGATGCATTTTGGAGAAGATTCCAGGGGCTGCTGAAAAGAATGTATATTCCTATATTTTTCAATGGAATTTTCTATGTATACCCATTAAGTCCATTTGACATGTGCTGTAATTTAATTCTGAAATTAATTGCTGATGTGTAGTATAGATTACCTATCTAAAACTGATATTTTGGTGTTAAAGTCACCTGTTATCGTTGTACTAGATATTCCCTGAAATTTTGTGCCCATTTTTACCTCCAAAGTTTTTTTTTTTTATTCTGACTCTTATTCCATTTCACTGGGTCACAAGTAGGCTACAGTTTCTAGACTGTCATCATATCCAGGAGTCTCAAGATGACCTAATTTTTTAATCATCCAAACAAATCAACTTTACTTTAAAAATGGTTTGCATTAATTTTATTAACTTATATTCCTTTCCTTTGTTTTTACCTTGATAATAACTAGTCTGACCTTATCTCACTTCTTTCTGCATAAATTTAGAGAATTATTTTTAATCTTTTAAATTTCTGAGCACTTAATACTATAGATTTTCCATTTTACAATTACTCGCTTGTATATACAAATTTGAATAACCTATGTTCAGTTAAAAATACTTGTTTATTTAGGAAATCAATGTCTAATTTAAGAATATTTTAAACTTCCCAGGGGAGGAGAGCTCAATAAAAACAATAAAAAAGAAAAACCAAAAAAGATTATTTTAGACTACCCTAGATATTTTACTCATTTTTAGTCCCATAACATTTATATAACATACTCTGTATAATTTCATCTGTATATTTTTATTTTGGAGTGGGTTTTAAGCCAATGTCTAAGTGTGAAAAACTTACCATCCTCTGCCTCTGCTTCCTGAGGGCTTGAGTCGTTATGATGTCCTGATAAACTAAGTTGTTCAGTAATGAAACAACCTTAAAAATACTTTGGCAATACTCCTTGTCTTAAAGCCTATTTCTTTGACCCCAGTAAAAATATGCTAGCTTTCTTATGTTTCCATTTTCTACCCATTTTCACTCTTTAGAAAAGTTTATGTGTGTTGCTATGCTTAGCTGAGATTAAACTCACTTTTTTAAAACCAAGGTTAAAGTATTCACTCTTTGCGGTGTATTTCTTATACCATGAAATAGCTTCTTTGTCGGGGCTGTGTAGTTAAGTATGATGCTTTTGTTCTCAGAGTGGATAACAGTAATGTTTAATAAAGCTCTAGGATTTTATAATTTGAGGAAATTATAAGCAACATCTTCATAAGATATTTTCTCCTACTTTACCCTTGTATGCCTATAACTTATAGTGTATTATATCTCATATATCACTTCTCTGTCTTGATATGTTTATTCATTTTTTATCCTCAATCAGTAATCTTATCATCTCCCTTTTTAAAAAGTTGATTTTTGAATATCCATATTGGTCCTACCACTGAACATTACTGCACTAGGGACCATGCATGCAATATGTAAGTCTACAGGAGACATTTTAGAATAAACCCACAAAATAATATAAATATATTGTAGAAAATAAATATAAATATAAATGAAATATTAATGTCATTTCTTTTCAGTTTCATGTTGCTGTAATTGAGCGCTGACAGTAGTATTGACTTAGATATATTTGCCTTACCATTAATCCATTCAGTCTAGCTCTGTGGTGTTTATTTAGAACAACCTGCAAAGGTAACATTTAAAATGTATTTTTTCCCTCTGATTAACTTCAAGATGTTTCCAGCACATTTAGTGAGCTGTTTCTAGTACTATGGGACATAGTTTTTGTAGGTAAAGGCTAGGAATCCTTTTTGAAGTAGGGTAATTCTTAAGACATTACTGATATATTTCAGAAGTGTTGGGAAATAATCTTCGACAAAATGAATGTAAGAGAGACACAGAGTCCTATACCTATAGTTCCCCAATGAACTAATCCTACACTAATTGGTATTTCCTTCCCAATACTAAAACTTCCTGTCTTCATATCCTGCCTTAATCTAGGTTGTGAGCAACCAGTACCTAAAGTGTTCTAGACTCGATTGTCTTCTTATCATCAATTATCATTTCTGGTTCATGAGCTACTCCTTTTTAAAATAATACAGCCGAGTAGGCATGCATTCTCAAGTTTATCTGCAAATAGTTTTCTTGTTACATAGCAGCAAATAAATGCATATTGAGTGACTAAATGAGTAAGGAAACAGAACCATATACTGTAGTTCTGAAAAAATTTCTGGGTAGATCTGATAGTTCAGTTGTGTGCATTTTATACATAAGAAAATACAATTTAGAAAAAGGTAGTGAATTTCCTATAATCATCTTTGGATTTGATAGGAGAGTGATGTTGAGAACCTGGAGTTTCTCATCTTCAATGCTACATTTTTTGACACCCTCTTTTACCTCTCTTGGTATTATGTGCACCTGGAGAAAATAGGGATCTCTAAGAAGGCAATATAAAAGCAAATAAGTGGAGTAGCATATGCAACTACTTTTTATGTTGAGACTTAAAATGGTTTCACAAAAATGTGAGGTGATTTTGTGTTATTTGTATATGTCTGTCTCCGTTGTTTTCTGTGCTATATCATATGTCAGAGCCTGGAGATGGGCCACATGGTCACTTTTACAATGATTTTGAATGAACATTTAGATGAAACTAAATGAATACCGTCTGCTGTTTCCATGCTTGATATCCATATTATTTACATATGTCTTCTCAGTAGATTAATTAACATTTTTTTGGCCTGATGACAAAGCAAAAATGGTATAGCCACTTCAGAAAACAACTGGCAGTTCTCAAAAAAACTAAATGAAAAAATATAAAAATCTTTTTAAACAAAAACAAGGAAGCAAAAAGAAAAAGAATTACCATATTGCCTGGAAATAATGCCAAAGAAAAGAGAAAATGTGTGTCCACACAAAACCTTGAAAATAATTATTTTAACTTATTATACACAAAAGATTAGCTAATAGAAATGTCCATAAGCTGATTAATGATAAATATGATCTTTCCATACAATGGAACAATGCAATAAATCTAAAATGAAATGATGTCATGGGTCTTTTCTTCAAGTTCATACGCTAATCATATCTTATAATCCTCCCTTTTTCCAATAAACATACTAAATTAACAGCACTATACATACTAAAATAGTTTTGTAAGAACTCTATTAACTACTTAAGGAGATATGGCAGCCAAGTGAACACCTAACTAAAAAAGTTGCACTCAACATTGAAGAAAATGTCATAGTGGTTTGCTCAACTTTGCCGTAATTCCTCCTTAGTATAGCAAGGCACTGTTGGGAGCCTCAATTTTTTAAGTCCTTCCTCAGGATAAAAAGGAAAGAGTAGAATTCACTCTAAATTCCTGGCAACACTCTTGACTTGTCTGGGAACTGCTAGAGGAACTGGACTCTGTCTAGCTTAACCTTGAGTGCTGATTAGGACAGTTGTAAATACTATCTGCCAGGCTAGAGGCTGCTGAAAGAAATGGCAGACACTCCTGCACAAGAGCAAACTTCTGGAAAGCTGTAGACCTGATACAGACAGAAGGATGCAACAGAAAAAGACAGGAAATGCGTAAATAAAAATGTTCAAAAGATCCCTGTTCAAGAGGGAAATGATAAAACACTATGGAATCAAGCAAGATGAAACCCTGGGAAAACTTTGAGATGCCCTTGCACCTTTATCTCTGGCTGATTAGTAATGGCATTTCTGTGCCTTACATCAGTACACAAAAACTGGGAGAGTCACTATTTTATCAGGTGCCAAATTCTCAAGTAGAGATAAGAATGCCTACAGCAATAGGGAAATGTCCCATTCAAATCAACAAAATGAATCTCCAGAGACAGAAACTAAAGAAACAGGGCTGAGAATTACTTCTCAAAGACTATAAAATAACAGTCAAATATTTTCAGTGCACTAAAGGAGAGCATAAAGAGGCAAGTAAACAAAATCAATACAACTGCATATGAACCCAGTGAGAAAACCACAGAGAAGATACAACTTATATAAAAGAACCAGAGTCTCTGTGAAGGTTACAATGTCTAAGTGAAAAGCTTTACTGGAGGGTATAGCAGACTTGGTCAGGCAAACAAGATAAGAAAAAAAGAATACAGGTCTCTGGCAATTCTAAAACCCAAAGCACCAACGGGTATCATTATCAAACAGACCACTATGTCCCGCATAGGCCTTCTAGGATAAAGAGAAAGTGAATGTTCACTTATCAGAAGAAATATAGCGGACTATTTCCCTAATTTAAGTAAGATATAAACAGAAATACAAGAATCTCAGTGAACTCTAAGTGAGATGAATTTAAAGAGATTAATGTTGAGAAAAATAATAATTAGACTGTAGAAAATCAAAACCAATGAAAATGTTCTGAAGCTGACAAGAGTAAATTAAGTATGCTTAGCCTTTATTAACAACAGATTTCTTAACAAACAAGAAGGTGGTAGGGATTTGCATAATTAAAATGCCAAAAGAAGGTAAACTGTTCATTTGAAATTAGGAAACAAAATTAAGGGGAAATTAAGATGTTTCCAGATTTAAAAAATATGATGATATCTACTTACTCATAAGTGGATTTTAGACATAAAGCAAAGAAAAACCAGCCTATAGCCCACAATCCCAAAGAGTCTAAACAACAAAGAGAACCCTAAGAAAGACATACATGGATCTACATAGGAAGGGGAAAATGACAAAATCTTCTGAGTATTGGTAGTGTAGGGGGCATGAGAGAGGGTACAAGGGAAGAGAGAGGGGAGGAGCGGATTGGAGAAATATGTATAGTTCAATAAAAACAATAAAAAATCTGATGAATTTAATTATTTCTCAAAGAGAAGAGATAAGTGGAGACCCTAAAATTGATGCTAAGTTTCCAGAGAGTAAACCAAAAAGAGATGAAACAAACTCCTTTAGCAAAATTAGCAATATGGAAAAAGATAAAAATCTAAATTATTATAATTTGAGTCAGAAATCCACTTTTATGTTTAAATAAAATTTAAAATAAAATAACTATACATGATGTTCTTTCATATATAATATATAAAGCTGTAATGAACTGACATCAAAACTATAGAATGTAAGGCTACAAAGGATTATAGGCTTTGTAAACAATTTCATCTAATGTATTATCAGTTTTTAAACACATAAGATTATAATTTCAGGAGAGTTTGTTCAAACCAAAAAGGAATAGAACATGCATAAAAGGAAATAAAAAATAACTTAACATGTTGCCACATAAAACTTTGTAAACACCAAGATGCTTATAAGGCACTAAAGAAATTAAATAAGAGATAATAATATAAAAAACAGAAAGGATCTGGAGATATGATTCTGCAGTTAAAACCATGTGATTCTTTGCTCTTACAGAAGACCCTAGTTCAGTTCCTAGCACCCACATCACGTGAAGCACAACCACCGGTCACTATAGCTCCAGAGATTTCTATGCCTCTGGCCATGTGTAGACACACAAAGCAGTACATAATTAAAAATGATAAAAACAAGTCTTTAAAAAACCAAAGTAAACAATTAACAAAATGTTCATAGGTTAATTCTTCCTTATCATGTATTACTTAAATATATGAGTATTAAGTTCCTGTCTTAATATATTTAAACTCTTATAAAGTATTATACGATACGTAGCTAACTGCAGCATGAATCTACTTCTCACAGTTCTGGGACTAGTAGTCCACCATTAAGACTAGACAGTAGCAGACTCATTGTCTGGCAAAGATCCGCTTTCTGATTCCCAGAAGGCAATGGTAAGGAAACGGAGGCTTTGAATAATGATATTGGCCATCAACAGTAGCATATACATTATCCTCAAGTACATGTGACACACTCTCTACATATTACCATATATTGACACAAAACAAGTTTAACGAGTGAGGAAACATTGAGATCATGTGACATATCTTTTATATTCAGAATGGAATATAATTAGAGCTAATGACACAGGAATAACTAAAATTCACATGTAAGTTAAAAATTTAATGACAAAATTTTAGCCAATGTATCAATAAATACATTGAAATGGAAACTAGAAATAAAACTAGACAAAATTGCAATATATTAAAACATATGAAATGTAGTAATTCAATTTTAGAAGGGAAATTCACATATATGAATTATATATTTACTTAATAAGAAAAAAACTTAAAATTTGTGTGTGTGTTTATATGTGCATCTGTGTGCACATTTGTGTGCAAATGCATGTGGAGGCCAGAGGCTGACATGAGGTGACTTCTTCAATCTCTACTCTACCTTAAATTTTGAGGGGGGGTCTGTCACTGAACCTAGCGTTCACTGTTTTGTCTATATTGATTTGTTGGTGAGTCTGTCATCACTTTCCTAGCCATGAGTTAGAGATGGGTGTAATGTCACAGCAGCCTTTTGTGTGGGTTTTGGGGATCTGGAGTCAGATTCTCACACTTGCAGAGCAGCCATTTGTACTCACTCACTGAGCCATTTTCTCATCAGCCCTAAAATAACAAATCATTTTAAGTAATTGATCCAAATTTCTATTTTAGTCAGTCTAAGTTGTAAGTAGTTATTACAACTTGTTTGATAGGAGAAAGGATTATAAAGTAATACTCTTAATTTTATATGTCATCATATTCAGTAATCTAAGTAAGAACAATGGATTTCTTTTTTTTTTATTGAAAAAAAATTTCCGCTTCCTCCCCGCCTCCCATTTCCCTCCCCCTCCTCCTGCCCCTCTCCCCCTCCCCCCACTCCTCTTCTCCTCCCTCTCCAGTCCCAAGAGCAGTCAGGGTTCCCTGCTCTGTGGAAAGTCCAAGGTCCTCCCCCCTCTATCCAGGTCTAGGAAGGTGAACATCCAAACTGTCTAGGCTCCCACAAAGCCAGAACACAAAGTAGGATCAAAACCCCGTGCCATTGTCCTTGGCCTCTCGTCAGCTCTCATTGTCCACCATGTTCAGAGAGTCCGGTTTTATCCCATGCTTTTTCAGTCACAGTCCAGCTGGCCTTGGTGAGCTCCCAATAGATTGGCCCCACTGTCTCAGTGTGTGGGTGCACCCCTCGTGGTCCTGACTTCCTTGTTCATGTTCTCTCTCCTTCTGCTCCTCATTAGGACCTTGGTAGCTCAGTCCGGTGCTCCAGTGTGGGTCTCTGTCTCTATCTCCATCCATCGCTAGATGAAGGTTCTATGGTGATATGCAACCTGAAATGAACCTATCCTATAGCCATACTGATGAATATCTTGCATATCACCATAGAACCTTCATCTAGAACAATGGATTTCTACAAAAAATACACTATGGATAAATTGTGAAGTAGAAATTACAGACTCATAATTAGCAGAAACTTTGGGTCAGTGTCCTTGTTAAGTTGACACAACCCAGAGTCATCTGAGAAGAGAACCATCATTGATGAACTGCCTAGGTCATATTGGCAGTGTCTTCAGGGGATTGTTCTATCAATTATTTCATGAGTGCCCAGCTCACTGTGGGTAGCCCCATCCCTAGGCTGTATAAGAAAGTTGGCTAAGCATGAGTGAGTAAGCCAAAGATCCGGTCGACATGCAGCTTCCCTCCGTGGTTCCTGACTTCAAATTTTGCCTTGAGTTCCTGCCCCGACTTTCTTCAATAATGAATTATACCCTAGAAGTGTAAGCTACATTAACCCATTCCCTTACCAAGTTGCTTTCACTCAGAGTATTTCATTAAAGCAACAGAATAGACCCAGCAATTTAAACTTCTGAAGAAAGGGGCACCAAGGACAGGCCACTTTAATTTATTAATCCTACCAAGCCTTTAAAGAAGAATCCCACTGATCTTAAACAAAACCTTCCAAATGTTGAAGAAGACTATGCTTTGATATGGGTTCTATTACCAGGGTGGCATTGTTAGGAGATTGTTATATTTGCGGGAAGTTCTTAGATTCCTAGAATTGTGTCTTCATAGAGGATTCAGAGGCCCCAGCCGTATTCTTATTTTCTATCCTGACTTATGAGGCAAGCCTTTTGATGTGCCACGCATGTCTGCCATTCTTTTCTGCCCATCAGAAGTACAAACCAATGAGCTCAGAGGGTCTTGGACTGTAAACTTCAGAAACTTGGGCTAAATGACATTTTTATTTTTACAACAATCAGATCAAGAATTTCATAGTAGAATGAAGATACAAATGCAAAGAAAGAATACTCCTGAATGAATTCTTTGGAGTCAAAATAACACTGATAGGAAATCCCAAGAAAGTTGCTATACAGCCAAAGAATGGACAAAGTAAATGCATTACATTTACACAATTGATGGAGGAAGGTCATTGGTTAATTAATAAAAAAACTGCTTGGCCTCATAGGTTACAACATAGGTGGGTGGAGTAAACAGAGCAGAATGCTGGGAGGAAGAGGAAGTGAGCTCAGATTCGATAGCTCTCCTCTCTGGGGCAGACACAATGAAGCAAGCCGCCAGGTCAGACATGCTGAATCTTTCCCGGTAAGACTAGTGCTACACAGATTATTAGAGATGGGTTGATCGGGATATGAGAATTAGCCAGTAAGGGCTAGAGCTAATGGGCCAAGCAGTGTTTAAAAGAATACAGTTTGTGTGTTGTTATTTTGGGGCATAAGCTAGCCAGGTGACCGGGAGCTGGGTGGCAGGAAGTGGCCCGCAGCTCCCACAACACACAATGGAGTATTATTCAGCTGTAAGAAGTAATGACATCATGAAATTTGCAGAGAAATGGATGGAACTAGAAAAAAATATCCTGAATGAGGTAACCTAGACTCAGAAAGACAAACACAGTATGTACTTACTCATAAGTGGGTATTAGATGTAACGCAAAGGATAACCAGGCTACAATCCATAGCTCCAGAGAAGCTAGGTAACAAGGAGGACCTTAAGAGGAATGCATGGATCACCCTGGGAAGTGGAAATAGATGAGACCCCCCTGGGTAAAATGGGGAATGGAATGGTAACATGAGGGAATGGGGTGGTCAAGTTGGGGGAGGGATGGAGATGGAGAGAATGAAAGAGATCTCTTGATAGAGGGAGCCATTATGGGGTTAGTAAGAAACTTGGTGTTAGGAAATTCCCAGGAATCCACAAGGATGACCCCAGCTAAGACTCTTAACAATACTAGAGAAGGTACCTGAACTGGTCTTCCCCTGTATTCAGCATGGTGACTACCCTGACTGTCATCATAGATCCTTCATCCAGTAACTGATGGAAGCAGATGCAGAGATTCACACAGTCAAGCACCAGGTAGAGCTGCAGGAGTCCAGTCAAAGAGAGGGAGGAGGGATCATATGAGCAAGTGGGGGGTCAAGATCATGATGGGGAAACCCACAGAGACAGCTGACCCAAGGTCATGGGAGGTCATTGACTCTAGACTGACAGCTGAGGAGCCTGCATAGGATCTAACTAGGCCCTCTGAATATAGGTGACAGATGTGTAACTTGGTCTGTTTAAGGGGCTCCTCCCAGTGTGATCAGGATTTGTCCCCAGTGCATGAGCAGACTTTTTGGAGCTCATTCCCTGTAGTGGGATGCCTTGCTTAGTCTTGATGCAAGGAAGAAGGACTTGGTCCTGCCTCAACTTAATGTGCCAGTCTTTGTTGACTCCCCATGGGAGGGCCCTACCCTTTCTGAGGAGTGGATAGGGTGGTGGGTTGTGGGGACAATAGAAGGAAGTGGGAAAAGGGGAGAGAGTGAGAACTGTGGTTGGTATGTAAAATGAATAAAAATTTAAATAAAAAAGAAAACTATAAAAGAACAATATCCTCGATGAGTGCTGATGCAAAAATACACACAAGCAAGTCCACTTGATCAACACACTGACAAAGCCAAACTGAATTTTAAAAGATTTATCAACTTTAACCACATTGTTACACCATTTATATTCCGTTTTCTGTTTATGCAGAGCTCCATTTGGTCCCTAAAATATACTATGCTTGTGTGTGTGTGTGTGCATGTGTGTGTGTATCTGTGTGGGTTCAAGCATGCATGTGTGGTATTTGTTATGTGTTTTGTGTATGCTGCATTCACATAATTGTATTGGCATGCATGTCCATGTGTATAAGTATGGAGGGCAGAGTATATCATGAAGTATTTTCCTTTATTGCTTTCCATTTTATTGTAAAAGAGGAAGCAGAGAGACTGTAAGAGGTGATAGATGACTTCAAGGAAACAGTGTCCGCCAGACATAACAGGACTAATGCACATATGAACTCATAGACAGTAGCAGCATGTACAGGACCTGCACAAGGTCCCACAGGGTTCCAGCACTGAGAAAGGCAAGGGATGTGAGCTTCCACCCCTAACCTAGAAGCTATCTGCAAATGGTACTCCCTTGGAAAGGAAAATTTAGTCTTCCCCAATAAAGTCCAATGGGTATTTTAACTACACTTCAGGGTAAGCCCCATGCCTAGGAATATATGACCAACACAAAAATAAGTCAATGGTATTTTTATATACTTTTTGTCTCATATAGCTTTGTTTGGACATTTTTTGTCTTATTCTTTTGCATGTATATTTTGGTTTCTGATTTAGTGTTATTGTGTGTGTTTCTTGTTTTTGTTTTGTTTGCTTGCTTGTTTGTTTTTTAAAGAGAGAAAAAAAGCCCATGGAGTTGGGTGGGTGAGGAGGTGGGGAACACCTGGAACAATTTAGGAAAGGTAAAAAGCTTGATCTGAATATATTTTATGAAAATATTTTCCAATTAAAAGAAATTATTAATCTGGTTTTCTGATTCTGTGTAATTCCTCCATTTTTACAAGTGATAAATTTCCCCTCAAGTCCTGTCTATTTCTAAAAGTTTTTTTTTGCCTGCCTATCTTCTTGAATAATTGAAGTTGAGAAGTCATTTTTATTATCCTAGAGATATTATATGAGGAAGATTGACTATACATTTAATTAATATTGCAGATAATTATCAATGACACTATATATATATGTGTGTGTGTGTGTTATTATTATTGCGAAATTCAAAGGATTATGCAGGCTAAGGTCCACTTGTCCTCATCAGATGGCAAGAACATAACTTGGAAGCTGATTTTCTAGTGGTGAGGCTACCCATTAAATGTTCAATCAACAAATTTAACATCTAGGTGTGTGCATGGGAAGTCTCTGCTTATGGCACTGAAAGCTCTGCTTCCTACTCAGTTTCTCTGTCTCAGAAATTCAGCACATTTGTCCATCCTCCTGGTAAATGAGTGTTGATGTTAGCACTACTACAATAGCTAAAATTCTCTTGTCTCTCAACAGTTTTGGTTATTGTTATCTAGTGCTTTTAGATTATGTAAATAGTCATAAATGAGTTTTACAAATTCTTATTCATTCATGTATTTATTAAATTTTGGGTTAAAGTATACAGAAATGGGTTTCATCATAGCATGAATCATTTACATCTCATCCTTAAATCAGAAGTTTTTGAATCGTTATTAATCACATATTTAATCTTTCTTGGTTTCACATTACACAATTTACATATCACTGTTAGAGAAAACGCAAAGTGTTTGGAGGAGAATAGTTAAGAATTTTTCTTGAAACACATGTGAGGATGTTCAATGTAAGACTAGAGGAGATTCATCAATAAGACTTTGAAACAAGTATGTTAACTATTTTGTTGAATAAAATTAGGTGATGACGAGATTTTAAATATTTCTAAATGAGGCAATACGGTTTTTAAAATCAGGTGGAAAAGTAGTTTATATCAATGAAAGACAAAAGCTATGTTATGTTCTCTTAGAAAGATTCTATATCAAGAAGAAGAGAAAGAAGGAGGAGGAGAAGGAGGAGGGCGAGGAGGAAGAGAAGAAGGAAGAGAAGAAAAAAAAACAGAACAAAATGGCATGGTACAGAAGCAAAATACATGGCATCCTCAGACAATGAATCCATTAGTGTCTTGTTTACTGACTAGTTTATAAACATCATATTTATTAACAACAATAATGTTGTTTATAAACTAATTAGTATAATGTAATTTTGTGATAGATGTCTCGAAAGACCGAGACATAACTTTTAACGTGAGAAGGGGAGGATGGGAGGAGCTTGAGGGATTGGGATGGTTAGGATATAGGAAGGATGGATACGGGAGCAGCGAAGTATATATCCTAACTAAGGGAGCCATCTTAGGGTTGGCAAGAGACTTGACTCTAGAGGGGTTTGCAGGTGTCCAGGGAGATGTCCCCAGCTGGTACCTTGGGCAACTGAGGAGAGGGAACCTGAAATGATCCTATCCTATACTGATGAATATCTTAGATATCACCTTAGAACCTGCACCTGGCGATGGATCGAGATAGAGACAGAGACTCAATTTGGAGCAACGGTCTGAGCTCTTAAGGTCCAAATGAGGAGCAGAAGGAGGGAGAACATGAGCAAGGAAGTCAGGACCACGAGGGGTGCACCCACCCACTGTGACATTGGAACTGATTTATTGGGAGCTCTCCAAGGCCAGCTGGACTGGGACTGAATAAGCATGGGTTGAAACTAGACTCTCTGAGCATGGCGGACAATGAAGGCTGATGAGAAGCCAAGGACAATGGCACTAGGTTTCAATCCTAATACATGAACTGGCTTTGTGGGAGCTTAGCCTGTTTGGACGATCACCTTCCTGGACCTAGACAGAAGTGGGAAGACCTTGGTCTTCCCGCAGGGCAGGGAATTTGGACTGCTCTTCAGTATCGAGAGGGAGGGGGAATGGAGTGGGGGGAGGAGAAGAGGAGTGGGGATAGGGAAAGGGGAGTGGGGGGAGGGGCAATATTTGGGAGGAGGGGGAGGGAAATGGGGAACGGGGACAGGTGGAAATTTTAATTAAAAAAGAATAAAAATAATTTAAAAAAAGAATATTACTCATACACATTCCATAGCCACTCTTAAACTTCCAGTGTTTCAGCTTTGTCTTCCAATGTAACAAGAGTAGCACTTTAAATTCCCATCTACAATGAGGTTTTACTTATCCATCTCCTTGTCAGTGTTGTGGATCTGTGTCTGTATTTTGCCATTCTAATAACTATGCTCTACAATCTTATGGTTATTTTAATTGGTATTGCTCCGCTGACAAGAAGTGGAACGTTTATTATGTGTTTCCTTGTTGTCTATGTATTATTTTGTTGAGATGTCTGATATTTGTCCATTTAAAAAGCATATTGCCTTAAAACATTTTAAACTTAAATCATGCTTATGCTTAGGGCAATGGACTTTTATTCAATACATTGATTTTGTTAGTGTGCAACATGATGTGTTTCATTATGAGATTTTCATTCACAAGTCAATGTAACATAGGCATATTCTATTCCCTTACTATTATCATGTATTGGTCCTTGTGAACCTCTTTTCATCTATTCTCCACAGATGTGTGTGTGTGTGTGTGTGTGTGTGTGTGTGTGTGAGAGAGAGAGAGAGAGAGAGAGAGAGAGAGAAAAGGAGGAAGGGAGGGAAGATATTTGTCTTTCTGAGTAAGGTGTGTTTCTAATGATGATGTCTGGTTCCATAGATTTTCCTGCAACTGACATAATTTCTTTCTTTTTAAAGCTTTATCAACTCCTATCTATCTATCTATCTATCTATCTATCTATCTATCTATCTATCTATCTATCATCTATCTATCTATTCTTTATCCATTCACCTTTTGATAGTCATCTAAACTTGTTCCATTCTTTGACAATAGTGAATAGTGGAGGAATAAATATAGATGTCAAATCATCTCTGTTTTATGCTGATACATATTCTTTACATGGCAGTTCTATTTTTAGTTTTATGATGACTGTGCACAATGGTTTCCATAGTAGTTGCACTGGTTCATATTCTCACAAACAGTGTATGACAATTACTCTCTCTTCACATCTTCACCAACACTTGTCATCAGTATTTTTTGATGGCCATTCTGACTGCAGTCAGCTTGAACTTCCATGTTGGTTTAATTTGATATTACCTGATCTCTAGGGGACAGTAATATTTAAAATTTATCTCTCGGCTAGCAAATGCTCATTTAGAAGTGGTATTTTGTATCTACTTATACAGGAGCATTCTCCAAGACCAACTGCCACCATTTTTATGAGCTCAGTTCTGCCCACTTGTCAAAGATCACAGCAGCTGGGCTTGCTGACTACTGATATTCTCTTACAGAAGGAGGAACACGGGCAACCGTAGGACCCCTACCTAAATCTACAATCATTTCTCCCAAGCAGGTATATGTAGTTCTGTACTAATTGCATGCGATTTCTAGGAAGGGTTATAAGCCCATAGACGAATACTTGGGAAGAAGATGGGAACCAGCAAGAGTGGAGAAGGAGGGATAAGAAAAGGTGCTGAGAAATAGTAGAATATGTCCTATTCATGCGCATAATTATCATAAATAAATAAATATGAAAAAAGAAACTTGATTTTAGCATACCTAGACTGTAGACCTTTGAGAAATGCGTTGCTTTTGCATATAACCTACTGAGTCCAAGGCATTTTGTTAGAGCAGCCTAAATAGACAAAAACACTTGATAGATAATCTGAGTAGACTTCTTGTGGTTTTTTTTTTTTTTTAAGATTTATCTTTTTCTAGGTTTTTCAACGTAGTGCTTTCTGTATCCCTGGCTGTCCTGGAACTTACTCTGTAGATCAGGCTGGCCTCAGACTCACAGAGTTCCACCTGCCTCTGCCTCCTGAGTGCTGGGATTAAAGTTTTGTACCACCACCACCGGTGGCATTCATTTTATTTATGGATTTAATTATGTATTTATTGACAACTGGATAAAAAGAGAAGTTATGTTGCAAACAGATGTGCTATTGGTACTGCCATGGGAGCCTGAAGGAGTGGGGAATTAAGGAAACCAAGATGTTTTGTGCCAGGTACTAAAATAACGAGGATAATAACTGGATTTTAAATAAACATTACTGTTAATTCGAACTTGTTTGATGGAATGGGACATTGCCACAGTCCCAAAAGAGTTTGCTGTTAATTTAACCTACATTTGAATGGGACATAGGATTTAATTTTTTTGTAACATCCTCCAAAAATCCCTTAGGAAGTTGCATTGGCTTCTGAATTCTACTACTCATAAGAAAAAGTTTGCATCATAATTGGAGGCTTAAAATGTTGTAAAGGATATTTCTATTTAGAAATAAAAAATAAAATTGACGAATAAACATTTCTGCCTTCAAAAGGAATACAAAGGACCCTACACTGGAGTTTACTTCAAAAGCATTATTACTCTTTATATACCAAGACAATCAGTTGTCTTCTGCTAAAGAAAAAAATACTTTAATTACACACAATTTTATATAAAACATCCCTAGTACTAGAATGACAGAGAATACAGAGATGACAGAAACGGGATTTCTTTCATAGTTAGGCTCTGTAGAAGTGAATGTGTAGCATTTACACTGGATTATGGGAATATAGAAAAGGAACTTTTTCTTTTTTTGAAAATACAGAGTTTAGAATATTTTCAAGGAGAAAGTGGCCATTGATAATTCTCAAAATGGATAGCTGCTGTCTAAACTACTAAAGAGGAAGAGAAACTCTGAGAAGGCTAAAACTATCCTTTGGGATCTTATGGTGTAATTAGGAGTCATAGAAGGATTTTCCTTTTACCCAGTACTGTAAATCCTGAACAAGGCAATGTATACAGTGGAACACACATGTATCTGGACATGTCTGGATGCCCATAGCTTTATTTTAGGAATGCAAGACTAGGAGCATAAGATGTGAAGAAAGCCTCAGACTGCAGGGATTCTTCATGTCAAAGCTCCTATGGTGGTCTTTCAACATTATAGCTTTCTATATTTAAAAGAAGAATAAATCTGGGGGTTAAGTTTTTGATGACAGAGGTGATAATATAATGCCACATTAGCACAACTACACTGTATATATACATATACATATATATATATATCTTTAATAAAATTGGTACTAATACTAAATATTTTTTCAAATTTTTTCCCTTCATCCTTCAAACTACCATTCTAGAAATGAATTAAGCTCTTATGAGAAATAGAAAAAAATGAATACAAGTATTTATTCTCTATCTTGTTGTGTGGTTCTGGAATTATAAAGTAAAATTAACATAATCAGAACTAAATTTTACATCTCTGTATTTCTGAGTAGTGAATCCTTGAATAGACAATGCTAGAATTTCATAGACTAAAATTGAGCCTATAATTTAACTTTCTCATGATTTTGAATTAGCCTCCAGAACACCATAATATTTTAACAATATGTAATATGTTCTTTTGTTTGGTTCGTGTCTATGGTGCTGATCCAGTTGCACACATGTATAGTTTTACATTTGGAGCCATTTCTAAGAGCTGATTTAAAAAAGCAAGAGATAGAAATAGGCAGGCAGACAGACATATGCACAGACAGAAAACTGCCTCTCAATTCACAATGTTCCTTTAGAATACCCAAATCGCCAGTGAAACCATCCTTTAGATAGCTTCTTTCCACAAAGGTTTCATGAATACTAATGTAAATGGTTAGTTCAGGAGATAAAAACTCTTTCAATTGCTGGGAGGGGACCTGCAGGTTGTTAAAGTGATTATTTTCATTAGAATTTCTATAACCTCTTTTTTAAATCAAGGATCACAAAATCTGAATGTTATTACATTTTTGAATTTTTATTAAGTAAGGCTTTCACCAAAGCTTTTTATACGAGAAAGAAACTATTAGAAAACAAAATTACTCTCTTAGTGTTGAATATTTTAAAAAGTCAGGTTAGGAGTTCACCATCTCAAAGATAAGGTTTATCAACAGTAATGATACTGGGAATTACAGATGAGAAGCATATAACCTCCTAAAATTATCAAATTGAAAAATGTGAGAACTAGAATGAATATTAGTCATTATATGGACACGCCTTTCAGGAATATTTGAATTTTAAAAGAGAAAGGGTTTCATGATGATTCAAAGACCCTCAGGCCCTGTAGGAGTGCATTCACAATGCCTGGCAGAGATATTCAAATGTTGAAAGTAGCTACTTTTACTGCTGATCTTCCAAAGCAAAGAAGAACAAGGAAGAAAATGTTTCCATAGCATATGAAGAAAAAAATTCCTAAAGTCTTTTTTATCTCCTGAACAAATTGCACATGGGAAAGAGGGTGTAAAAGTGCAGAAGAGGAATGTGCACAGCTCATTCAGGGACCTGTGAATAACCACATTTGGCTATTAAAATGAAAGTGTTTTAAGTTTGAACACTCAGTAAGAACATGTTAAAAATATAGAGGGAGCATGGAGTAGTTAAATTATTGGTGTGACATTGCAACGGTGTCTATACATTATTATCCATTTGCCCAACTAAAATGTACAATACTAGGAGAGAATTGTAATGCAAATCACAACACTTGCGTGATGATGATGTGTTAGGATAACTTCTCCAATTATAAGTAATGGTTTTCCTAATAAAGCAGGATATTTATTTGTACAGATAGAGTATATACGTGAGATATTTGTAATTCCAGTTCAAAATAGTGTGTTACATTAATTTGCTCCTTAATACTGCAACAAAATAAATCTGGGTAGTTTATTTATTTATTTTTTTAAGAAAAGAACCTTATCTAGCTGTCATCCTGGAGTTTCAAAGGCACAATGCAATCATCAGCTTGGGTCAGGTGAAGTTCTTGTGGTAAGTGGTATCATATTGGCAAGGACATATATAAGAAAGGAATCACATCACAAGACATGATGGCTTTGAATAACTGGGATTTTCTAATTTCTTTAGTGGACATGCCTCCCTTTAACCCAAGGATCTCCTACTGAGCTCTGCCTCTTGAGGGATGTGGAGACCCTGGGTACTAGCATCAACAGAAAAATCCGTGAGGGAAAACCCGCATCCGAAAGATGGCATCTGCTAAGTTTTCTTGCTTTTCTTTAGATTGTTTATCTTTACAGCAACTTCAAACAGTTAATTTAAAATGAAAAGTGCCAATATATGCTTTAACTTTAAGGATTCCTTTCTTGCTTGTCAGACATTTTAGAGTGCTTATTTGACCGTCTTTGGAATTTATGATTATATTCTGCAGTCCTGCTTTAATGCATCTAATAAAAATCTATGATGAATAAATGAAGGCTTGAACATATAAGAAAAATGAACAGAAATGCCCAGTTCTGTGGAAAATCACCAGGAAGTCAAAATAAGTGTTACTTCCAACAATTGTAACATCAAAGCAATTACCCCACTACTCATTGGTTGCTTATTTCCTCATAGGAAGGTTACACAGATGATGAAAGAAAACTTCGGTGCACTGTGAAAGACTTTATAGATAGGTAACTCTCTGATTACCTTGAGGAGAATCTTGTTTGTGTGCAAGCAGCAGCATGTCTGAAGTTCAAAGAAACAAGTTGAATTTTTGAAAACTTATTTTTTTTCAGAGGACTGGAAAAATTCTTATTTTTTAAATTTCATTTATTTATTTATTTGTACGTGTGTGGGTAGTTTGCCTGCATGGATGCGCATGTTGCCCTCAGATCCTAGAAGAAGACATTGAGTCCCCTGGAGTTGGAGTTACAGACTCATGTAGGCTGCTATGTGGGTGTGGGGAATTGCACCCAGGTATTTAGGAAGAGTAGCCAGTGTCCTTAACCACTTAGCCACCTCTTCATCCTTGTAGGTTTAATTTTAATCACAAAGTAAGAAGGCAGAATCTAAGAGTGGATGATGGTGTTTATATTTTATATACTTCTGTGAGATTTTTGGTTTTCCTGTGTGACCACAACATAGCTATTGTATGTCTTCACAACATGTCTGTATTGAAGTGAAAAAAATGTGGAAAAATGAGTTTGAGTTGAATTACTATTTTATTAGAAAACAGAAAAAAAAACTTATATTCAACTATACTAGGGCTTATTATATTTCATTGTGGAGTACTGGGTTTCATGGCTTGCTTTAGCTTTAAGGGAGGCTGAGAAAATCCTAAACTATATAACCTCTGTGGTGACAAGGAATAACCCAGAAGTGGGTTGCCATGGCTTTTCACAAGTTAATTGACAGAGGTCTTTCTTGGAGATGAACAGAAATAGAAATATAGGATAAAATCTGGAAAAATAAGATATCAAGCGACAGTTGTTATGGAGCATAGACTTGAATTCTTAGATTGGATTTTTTTTTAACTGCTAAATAATGTGAAGCCACAGATTTGATAAGACAGAAGAACAGAGGGAAAGCAAGGAGGGAACAAGGAAAAAGGAATAATCTATAATTTACAAAGAGTAGTAATTTCTTTAAATCCAGAAGTTCTACACATGCCAATTTAGTCAGTGATAAGAAAAATATTTTAAAATTTTCATTTCTACTGAATATGTACAGACTCATTATTTTAAATATTATACCATAAAACCATTTCTGTATTATTTACATTGTTTTAGGTATTATAAGTACTCTATAGATGGTTTAAAGCATACAAGAAAACGTATAAAAGTTAGATTACATACTATGCGATTTTATGTAAATGATTTAAACATCCTCGACCTTGGTACCTAGAGGGGTCCTGGCACCAATGTTTCAAGGATACTAAGGAGCAATTATATCATAAGTTTGCTTTGATTTATCTGCATTTCTGACTTCCTGTCTGTCTGTCAGTGTGTCTGTCTACCTATCTATTTGTGCGTGCATGTGTGTATGTGTGTATGCGTGTGCATGAGAGAGAGAGAGAGAGAGAGAGAGAGAGACAGAGACAGAGAGAGAGAGAGAGAGAGAGACAGAGACAGAGAGAGAGAGAGAGAGGAAAATTTATGGGTGTGGTACCCTGTATGTGTGGAAGTTGTAAACCTTTGTGCAGTGTGTTCTTGCCTTCTCTCATGTGGGTTCTCGGGATCAAACTCAGGTCATTAGGCATGGTAGCAAGTCCCACAACCTGATGAACCATTTCAATAACCCTAATTGCTATGTTCTTTACATGGATTATTTTCTTTGATAAAATATGTACTGTCACCATTTTTAAGTGAGATAACTGTAAGTGAAAAGGCCCAAGTATTTTCACAGAGAGAGCTACATGATTAGTGTTTGCTTTGTAACAAAAGCATTCTATTGAGGTCTAGCTGGCATATGTAGATCTGTAAACATTTAATTCACACTCCTGACAAATGTGGAAATAAGAGCATCATGAAGGCATCACTCCTATTAAGGCTATAAACATGTATATTGCACAGAAAGATTCTTCTTGCCACATTTATTATATTACTACATAATTTTTTATGGTAAAAACTAACATAATATGTTCCTCATAGCAAATTGGTATACAATATGTATTACCAATATTATTATATATTATACAATATATAATAAAACAGAATGATGTTTTATTATAGATATCCAGAACTTATTTATCCTGCATTACAGAAAATTTGTGCGTTGAAAACATCATCTATCCATTTTCTCCTCTCCTTAGGCCTTGAGAACTATCATTCTACTCTCAGTTCTTATGAGCTGGAGTATTTTAGGGTCCAAATATAGTGAGATCGTATAGTATTTATATTCTTGTGTCTTGTTTATTTTATTCTAAGTACACTCATATTGTTTAAAGTGGTAAAACTTTCTTCATTTGTAAGGTTGAATGATAGTCCATTGTATGTCTCTTCCATGTATATGTCCATACGGTGCATGAATATGCTGATGGTTCTTGGCAAGGCAATTCATAGATATCTTCATTTCTTTGAGGTCATCCGACAGATGTTTATTTTGTGTCTTAAGCCATAGTTCTTCTGTTGTTTATGTTCTTTCAATCCTTGTATTCTTATCTTATAACTTTTTGTATAATCATTCCTTTCCTGAATGACTTCTCATAGGGAAAGACATTTACCATTGAGCCTGGCTAGATATTACTTGGGCCACTCAGTGCTTTGCTAAGATTTTTTTCTGCTCTTCTCTTGTCACTGTTTCATAAATGAGGGGAGCCTTACAATTCAGTAGCCTTTTCTCAGTCCCGTAGAACATCAGTCCTCATGTTGAAGAAATTCTATTTATTTTTCCTAGAACAGTACCCTGGAATGTTCAAGGTGTGTGCTTCCTGTTCTCCCAGTACTGCTCAGGTTAGCTGCTTAAGTTTTCACCTGTCACAGAGATATATGTCCTTAATGCAAGAGCCTCCTCAATCCATTTGTGTCGGGGATATATGGGGTAATATCTCTTCACAGCCTATGAGTTGATTGGTGGAATCTGCAGTTGCCTTCTGCAGTACATGATCTCATGAATGCTCTTTTTGATTTGCTGGCATGTTAGCCCCTCTTAGCTGAACTCTGCTGTTCCCACGCAGGTATTACAATGCACATGTTGTTGCAAAAATATTGTTTCTGTGGAAGAATAAAAATGGAAACTCCTGTCATCTTATTGACATCATTCTGTTTTGCACATTATATTAATAAGCTCTTCATGCCAATTGTGTTGCCCTGCATGCAGACTTCTTAACCTTGCTTCTAATTGTCTACTCTGGGGTCCTAATTGCTGTTTTTCATCTATACTACTATTATTTTTCCATGAATGTAACAATTATAATAATTGTAATATTTAATACTTCTTGATTAATTGCTATGAGGCACATACTATGGTAAGGACTTTTGATTATTCTTCACAATAATTCTACTAGGTAGCCACCATTGCTATCTTAATTTTACAGGTAAAATATTTGAAATTTGAACTCCTCCCCTGAGCTTCATAATCTGTCCCACAACCCCAGAAGCTTTACTGGAGACCAGGCTGGTCCTAGGCACTCCAGGTATGACACTACCTTCTAAAACTTCTTTAACCCGCTCAATAACCCCAGACTATACTCCTTGGATCCATATTCCTCCTACAAGTTCAGAAGAAGACTTAGGCTTTACTGGAGGCCAGGGTGGATCTAGGGACCCAAAGCCCCCACAATTCCAGCCAAGATAAAATACTGGACCTGAATACTCACCAGACACCAGAACCCTTGAACACTTAATATCAGAGAGGAAAAAGAAAACAAAGAAATAAAACACCCACCCAACAACAACAAATGCCAGAATCAACATATAGACCTATAATTATTACAAATTCAGATGCCTAAACACTAGTGTAGGAAAACAATGAGTAACAGAAAGGTTAATACGGCACCACTAGAACCCAGTGATGCTACAACAACAAGATCTGAACATTTCAATGAGGCTGAAGCACAAGAAAACCTTAAAAATAACTTTATGACGATGATAGAGGTCTTTAAAGAGAAAATAAAAAAAAATCCTTAAAGGAATTGAGGACAAAGCAAACAAAAAATTGAAGGAAATCAATAAATCCCTTAAAGAATGCCAAAAAAGCCAAGAAGAAACAAACAGACGGGTGAAGGAAATGGTTCCTGACCTGAAAATGGAAATAGAAGCAATAAAGAAAACTCAAACTGAGAGAATTCTGGGAATGGAAAATCTGGGTAAGTGGACAGGAACTGCAGATGTAAACATCACCAGCAGAATACAAGAGATGGAAGTGGAATCTCATGCATTGAAGACAGGATGGAGGAAACAGATTCATCAGCCAAGGAAAATCTTATATCCTATAAATTCTTAACACAAAACATCCAGGAAATCTGGGACACTATGAAAAGACCAAACCTAAACGTGATGGGAATAGAAGAAGGAGAAGAATCCCAGCTCAAAGGATCAGAGAATATATTCAACAAAATCACAGGAGAAAAATTTTCACAACCTAACAAGGGCATGCCTATAAAGGTACAAGAAGCTTACAGAACACCAAATAGACTAGACCAAAAAAATTGTCCCCTTGCCACATAATAATAAAAACACAAAATATACAGAACAAAGAAAGAATATTAAAATCTACATGGGGATCAAGGCCAAGTAACATATAAAGACAGACCTATCAGAATTAAACTTGACTTTTCAACGGAGTCTCTGAAAGCTAGAAGGGCCTGGACAGATGTCTTGCAGACTCTAAAAGATCACGGATACCAGAAAGACTAATATACCCAGACTTTCAACCAGAATAGACAGAGAAAACAAGATATTTCAAGACAAAGTCAAATTTAAACAGTATCTATCCACAAATCCAGTCCTATAGAAGGTACTAAAAGGAAAACTTCCACCCAAGGAAGTTAGCTACATCCATGAAAACACAGGCAATAGATAATCTCACACCAGAAAAACCCAAAGAAGGGAAACACAGACACACATATGCTCATACACACACACACACACACATACACACACATACACACACACACACACACTGCCACCACCAAAAAACTAACAGGAATTAACAATCACTGGTCATTAATATCCCCTGATATCCATGAACTCACTTCACCAATAAAATGACACAGACTAACAGAAGGGATATAAAAACAGGATCATTTTTCTGCTGCATATAAAAACTACCCTTCAACACTCAAGTGTGATTCTTAAAAAATGGATACATGAGATGGGGCTTAGGGGAGAGGTCCTCGCCAGAGATGTGACAGTTTGTGCTCTTCAAACATTAGGATTTTGAAATAGGTGGTAGACGCAGATGGCACCCACCCCTCCAGACTTTTGGGTATGCAGGGCCCACAATCATTCATGAGTCCTCCTGGCACCTCTGACACCAAACAATCAGGTACCATCATACCAAATAACTTCCCGAGGTCTCTAGGTCTGGGTACAGGAGAATGGAAAGACAGCAGCTCTTCTTGTAGCTGGGACGGGCAGTACTCAACGAAGTGACACCTGTGACCCAGCCAAGAGCTCTGGTGCTGGGTGGGTGGGTACTGCTGTGGTGAGAGAGTACAGGGTGGGGAGGAAGAAGAGAGGGAGAAGCAGAATGGTTTGTGGGCTGGGGAAACAGGTGGATCCGGAAAGGTCAGTGTCATGAGAAACAGGCTGAAGTGAATGACCAGCTGGCTACCCAAGTCCAGGGAGTTGTCTGGGCCTGCGTTATGACCAAGTGTCAGGTCTTGATCAGGGAACTGGAGCAACTGAAAGGGCCCATGTTGATGTCTGTGGCTCCTGTCACTGCAAGTGAGCCTGCAGTTTAGGCTGCTACTTGGGGCCATGGTGACAATCTGGCCCGGGCTGCTGCTGAGGACCAAGATCTGGGTGTGTGGTCTTGCTGTAGCTGGGGTCTGTGTTGATGTCACTGACCCATGTTGCACCAAACATTGATGCAACTGGTGGCCATGAGGGCGTCCGAGGACCATGCTACCACCAGGGACACCCTGGCCTGTGCTTGTTAGCTGGGCTAGGGGTACTGCAGAGGGCCATGTCTGGGTCTGCGGCCCTACAGCAGTCAAGGGTCTAAGTTGATTTCTGGGGCTCCTGTGCTCACAGAGGACCATGAGGATTTCTGGGGTCTGGTCAGCCACCTCAGACCATGTCCATGCCTGAGGACCATGCTGTGCCCAGGGCCACTCCAATCTGAATGGCCCATGCTGCCACCTGGAGCCATGTGATGTCTGGCCTCAGGACTCTTCCTAGGGCCATGTCTGGGCCTCCGGCCCTACAGAGGCTGGGGTCTGAAGTGGGGTCTGTGGCTCTAGTTTCCACCGAGGATTCTATGGATGGCATATTGGGGCCCAGGGGCTATGCCACCTCCAAGGCTGTGCTAATCTGAGGGGCCTGGTATTGCCACTGGGGCTGTGGTGGCATCCAGGCCTGAGCTGCTGTGGAGGGCCTTGTCTGGGTCGATGGTCTTGCTGTTCCTGGTGGTGAAATCCAAGGTCCATATTAGCATTAATCATTGGAACCATGCTTGCTGAGCCAGCCCCACCCTTCACTGGTCCTACCCCTTGCTGGATATCACAAGCTGGCCTGCCCCTCAGGGAAGAGCTTGCCTCTGCGCTGGGGAAAGACGGCTCCACCCCTCACCATAGGTGTGTGCCTGACCTGAGAAACTCGCTGGAGCTGACCCTGTGGTCCAGGATGCAGGTAAGTTGACCTTGAGTGGAAGAGAGTAGGAGAGCTGACCCCACCCCCGTCATCTGCCGTGTGCTGACATGAATGAGGGAAAGATGCCTTCCCCCCTTCTCTATTACTACTGAGGGCAGGCTCTGGCCCCGGGGTCACAAGAGAAGGAGAGCTAGTCCTGCCCCTCTCTGGTTGCAGTGTATGAGAAAGCAGCCTCTGCTTCCCATCTGGGCAGCACACTACAGCTGACCCTGTAGTTAGGGATGCAGGAGAGCCAGCCCTGCGGGTGTGAGACCAATAGAGCTGACCGCACCCCACCTCATCTATCCCCTACAACAGCGAGAGAGAGAGAGAGAGAGAGAGAGAGAGAGAGAGAGAGAGAGAGAGAGAGAGACCTAGTGACACCTTGCCTTGGTGAAAAAGTAAGGCTGGCCCTGGCAATACGAGTGGGGGAGACTGGGATCTGAGGGCCCTAGGGCAGGGGAACTGGCATGCCCACTCTTTGCTGCGGCTGCATTGGGTGACCTAGCCTAGGCAGTGCTGGAAAGCTCATTTGGGTAGTGACAATAAGGGAAATCTAGTGAGCAGCTACCACCCAGGCCCAGAACAAGGACTACGAGATAGCCCACCCCAGCATCCACTGAACCTATGAACTGTTGGAGCATCTGAAGGGGACGAATCTGCAGTTCCAAAACAGCAGGATCTCCATTACACATGACGGCAACAGGATATCTAAGAGGAACCCAGTGAGAGCCCATTACTGGTGGTGTGGTAGAAACCAGAGGCCTCAAGCCAGACCAAGGACTCTTGGCAATGAATACTTGCAGGTAAAGATGAAAACACTAAAGGGTAACCTGTGTGTCTCAGAGAGCCAGATTGTAACTTCCATGACAACATTCTTCTTCTCTTTTGTTTTTGTTTTACTTTGTTTCTTTGTTCTGCTTGGTTTTTTATTTTTCTTTTAAATTTGGTTTTATTTTGGAGGGAGGTTGCAAGGGCAGATGGCAGATGCGAGGGAACAGGGAGATGAGTGGGATCAGAATGCATGATGCGAAATCCACAAAGAATCAACAAAAGTGAAAAAAAAAGAAACACCCTTCATCAACATCAAAGATAGATATTTCCTCAGAGTAAAGGGTTAGAAAAGGATTTTCCAATCAAGTGAACCTAAGACGAAAGCTGGTACAGCTATCCTCATATCTAACAAAATAGACTCCAAACCAAAATTAATCAAAAGAGAGAAGGACATTTCATACTTACCAAAGGAAAAAACCAACAAGATGATGTTTCACTTCTGAACATCCATGTCTCAAATGCAAGAGCACCGACATTTATAAAAGAAACAGTACTAAAGCTTAAATCACACAGTAAACTCCACACCTTAATAGTGGGAAACTTCAACCCCCCACTCTCCATAATGGACAAGTCATCCCAGCAGAAACTAAACAGAAGAATAATGGTGAGAATGGACATAATGAACCAAATGGACCCAACAGATATTTACAGAACACTTCACCCAAACATAGAATAATATACTTCTCAACACCTCACAGAACCCTCTCCAAAATTGACTATATAGTTGGTCAAAAAGCAAGTCTCAATAGATACAAAAAAAATGAAATAACCCCCTGTATCTTATCAGACCACCACGGATTAAATCTGAATTTCAACAACAAGAACTATGGAAAGTCAACAACTAATGGAAAGTGAACAACTCTCGGCTTATTTGCCACCAGGTTAAGGAAGAAATAAAGAAGGAAAGTAAACATTTCCTAGAATTCAATGACAATGAATACACAACATACCCAGACTCATGGGACACTGTAAAAACAGTTCATACCACTAAGTGCCAGCATAAAGAATTTGGAGAGATCTCATGCTAGTGACTTAATAGTACACTTGATGGCTCTAGAACAAAAAGAAAGGAACACACCCAGGAGGAGTAGATGGCAGGGAATAATCAAACTGAGGGTTGAAATCAACAAGATAGAAACAAAGAGAACAATACAATGAGATAGAAACAATGAGAACAATACAAAGAATCAGTTAAACAGAGTTGGTTTTTTGAAAAAAGTCAACCAGATAGACAAACCCTTATCCAAACTAGAAGGCAGAGAGAGAATCTCCAAATTAACAAAATGACAAATACAAAGACAAACAACAACCAACATCAAATTAAATGGAGAGAAACTCAAAGCAATTCCACTAATATCAGGGACAAGACAAGGCTGTCCACTCTCTCCATATCTATTCAGTATAGGACTTGAATTTCTAGCTAGTATGATAAGACAACTAAAGGAGATCAAGGGAATAAAAACTGGAAAGGAAGAAGTAAAAGTACCATTATTTCCAGGTGACTTGATAATCATGTGACAATCCACAGACAAGGAGAACTCAAGAGTGAATGCTAATATTGCCCTGAGAAAGGGAAAGAGAAAGATTTCATGGGTGGATCGGGGGCGGGTAAGGATGGGATCATGAGGGATTAGGTTGTGGGGTCGATAGAGGGGAGAATACTGAACGAAACAACTGGAAAGGGGATGGCATTTCAGAGTCAGTTAGAAACTTGGTGCAAGGGAAACTCCCAGGAATCTACAAGGAGGACCCCAGTAAAACTCCTAGCAATATGGGATTCATAGTTTGAACTGGCCATCCCCTGTGACCAGGCAAGGCTTCTAGTGGAAGGACTGGGACACCAACCCAGCCACATGACCTTTGACCTACAGTCTGTCCTGCCTATGGGATGTGCTGGGGTACTGGTGGTGCAGAGATTGTGGAAGTGGCCAACCAATGACCAGCCTGAACCGCATGCTTCTGAGAGTGAGTCCACCCCTGACTCTGTCTGGAGTGCTAGGACTCAGAGGCAGGATGGCCCGGAGACCTAGGATAGAACAAAACACGACTAGAGAAAAAAATGTCAGTGTAATGGATACCTAATGATATTCTGCTATACTCATAGGTTGGTGCCTAACCTAATTGTCATTAGAGAGGTTTCACCCAGTAACTGATAGAAACAGACGTAGAGACCCACAACCAAAAATTAGGCCAGGCTCAGGGAATCTTGCTGAAGAAAGGGAGGAAGGATTGTGGGAGCCAGAGGAGTCAAGGACATCACAAGAAAATCCACAGAATTAACTACCCTGGGATCATAGCAGCTCACAGACACTGGACCAATAGCTAAGGAGCGTTCATGGGACTGACCAAGGCCATCTACATATATGTGACAGTGTGTAGCTTGGTCTACTTGTGGGACTCCTAACAGTGGGAACAGGGGCTGTCCCTAAACATTTTGACTGACTTTTGGGAACCTATTTCTCATAATGAGTTGCCTTTCCCAGTCTTAATACAAGCATGGGGGAGCTTAGTCTTACCTCAGCTTGATATACCACGCTTTGTTTATACCTATTGGAAGTCTGCCTCTTTCTGAACAGAAATGGAGGAGGAGGAGTGGATTGGGGGAGGGAAAAGGGGAGGTGGGAAGAGGGGATTGAAGGAGAGGAGAGAGGGGAAATTCGCCTGGATATAAAATAAATAGATTTAATTAATTAAAATTTGAGATTCATAGAGCTTCACTAATCTTCCCTAGTAATGCTGATAATAAATAGTGATTTTAACCTAAAGAAAAATGACACTGTGAAAGCTGAAGGTGACAGAATGGATTTGGGAACTGTCATTTTTCCTTTACGTCAGAGTCTTTAAGTAAACCTACAACATCTCTTCAGAAAAATAATTAGAAATTTACTTAACTCTACACTGTGAAAATCTGAAACTCGAATGGATTTTAATAAAGTTCACAAATGTTGAACAGATGAAATAGAACCTTAACTCGTGTTTTCTGAACTTGAACTATATTTTTTTCTGTTAATGCATTAATGAATAGTGCATAATTTGTCAATAAAATCCCTGCTTTGGAGTCTCCACAACTATTTACATTTTATTTCTGTGCTCGTTTTTTGAATAATTTCCTTTGTCATGGGTCAATAAATCTAATATTTACTTTGCTTTGAGCCAGAAAGAAAAAAGTATCTATCTAATCCATATCATTTAATCAGTCGTTACCGCTAAGATTTATAGCAGTATCATATATGTTAAGAATTCATACATAAAAGCAATTGATTAAGAGGAAACAATTCATCCATTCATTCCATAATCATTTAATAGGATGGTTTGTTTTGCTTTACATTTGAGGGAATTGTGTTTCACTGTGTAGGAGAAGTTCTACTAGGAGGAGTGATAGGCATCTGGTCACACTTTATCCACAGTAAGCAAGCAGGGAGAGATGAATCCTGGTACTGCGTTCTCATTCTCCTTGTTTTTCAGACGAGGACCCCAGCACAGAGAACAGTGGGTCTTCCTACCGCAGTCAAACCTCTCTGGAAACACCCTCCCAGACAATGGACAAATAAGACCTTGTAAAACTAAAACAACTTCTGTCCAGCACAGGAAGCAATCAGTTGAGGGAAGAGGAAGCTCACGGAGTGGAAGATAATCTTTGCCAGCTGTATATCTATGAGATGGTTAATAGCCAGAATATAAAAAAAACTCGAAAACAAATAAAACAAAGAAATAAATTAACTCAATTTAAAAATGAGCCCTGTTTCTATCCAATGTATCTTGATCATAGTTAACCCTTACTTCTCACTTCAACTTCTCCCAAGAGTTCTAGCTCATCTCACTGCCAAGTTCATGCCACCCTTTTATGAATTATTTTATTTGTTTCTTTATTCAAACCAGCTGAGTTTAATTAATTCAGGCTATGTTAGAATGGGCACAGGGTTGTGCACTGACTGGGGCATAGGGAACATAGCAGTGGCCACACTCCTAAAGAAAACTAACTTTCTTCTCCCTATTCTTCGACCCTCCCTTCTCCCTCCACCTAATTTTCTCAGGAGGTCTTGTCTGTTTCCCCTTATCTGTTTCTCCTTCCCAGGGGAATCCACGCATGTCTCTCTTAGGGTTCAGGATACTCAAGAAGGGGGAAGGACAGTGAGGGAAAGAAAGAAAAGAGATGACTTGATTGAGGGATCCATTAAAGGGCTAGCTAGAAACATGGAACTAGGGAAATTCCCAGGAATTCACAAGAATGATGCTAGCTAAGACTCTAAACAGTGGAGGGGACACCTAAACTGGTCTTCCCCTGTAATCAGATCGATGACTATCTTAATTGCCATCATAGAACCTTCAGCCAGCAACTGACTGAAGCAGATGCAGAGATCAACAGCTCAACACTGGGTCAATCTACCAGAGACCAGAGACCTGCCCAAGAGAGGGAGGAGTGATAATATGAGCAAGGGGGTCAAGATCCACAAAAACAGCTGACCTGAGCTAGTGAGAGCTCGCTGACTCCTGGCTGATAACAGGGGAACCTGCATAGGGCCAAACTAGGCCCACTGAATGTGGGGGACAGTTGTGAGGCTTGGGTAGTCTGTGGGGCCACTGGCCGTGGGAGCAGAATTTATCCCTAGTGCTGGAACTGGCATCTAAGAGCACAGTATATTTGGAGGAGTACCTTGCTCAGCCTAGATATAGGGGGGAGGGCCTTGGTCTTGCCTTGAAGCGAAGTGTCAGACTTGGGACACCTTACCCTTTCTGAGAAGTGAATGGTGGTAGGGTTGGGGGTAAGGGTGAAGTATGAGGAGGAGAGAGAGTGGCAACAGGGATAGCTATACAAAATGAGAAAAGATTGTATTAAAAAAATCTTAATAGAAAAAAGAAAACTGACTCTTCCTCCGTCTGCAGCCATCAAAGGCCAACAGCTCCTCAACTAGGGGTGGGGCCGCAGGAACTTGCCCCCTCCCTGTGCTTGAGTTTTTAACTAGCTTGATCTTGTACAGGTTACAAATCAGGCTGTCTGTCTTGGAGTCCCAGTTGCATTGTTTGCGTTGTGTTAATCAAACGTATTTTGTCTTTGTGAATATTAGAAATAAAGTAGAAATAATACCTATTCTTTGTCATTGTTATTGGAAGAAGCAAATCAACTGTGGTGGCTTGAATGAAAGTGCCCACATAGACTCATAGGGAGTGGCACTATTAGGAGATGTCGCCCTGTTGGAGTAAGGGTGGCCTTGGAAGAAGTGTGCCAAGCCCAGTGTCTCTCTCTTCCTGCTGTCTACAGATCCAGATGTCGAACTCTCAGCTACCTCTCCAGCACCAGGTCTGCCTGCATGTTGTCATGCTGCTCACCATGTTAATAATGGACTAAACCTCTGAGACAGACCCAAGTAAATGCTTTTCCTTTATAACTGTAGTCACAGTCATAGTATCTCTTCACAGCAGTAGAATCCCTAAGTAAGACACCAACTAAAGTTGAAAACACACTTCAAACAGGACCCAGCTATCATGCACACACAAAGTATAATACCTATTAGCGTTATTGTAATACACCAGAAAGGTAATGTAAACTCTCTGGAGATCTAATCTCTTCTTTCCTGTGATATTGGGGTCTTGGGTTAAGGAATTCTTCTGTAAAGACCAAATCAGAGCCGGGCGGTGGTGGTGCACGCCTTTAATCCCAGCACTCGGGAGGCAGAGGCAGGCGGATCTCTGTGAGTTCGAGTCCAGCCTGGTCTACAAGAGCTAGTTCCAGGACAGGAACCAAAAGCTACGGAGAAACCCTGTCTCGAAAATACAAAGAAAAAAAAAATCAGAACTGTCCTATAGAAAACTGGTCTGACAATAGCAGAATGGTTCTACTTGGAGAGAAAACTACAGTTAAGGGTACTTTATGAAGTATTTTTTATGGCCACTTAAGAGTCTTCGTGGCTCTAAGGTGTCACCATGGGGTAGATATAAGTTTATAAAGTGTAAAAAAGTATAGTGATAGATACCTCTTTTCTTAGTCATAAATTGGCCCTTTCCCCAGATAGTCAGAACCTCACACACTTAGCCTGCATTCTACTCTGATTCCTTGACCCAATCTTCTCTTCTCTTTTTGGATTACTCATGTTGTTTGAGTCGCTGGTCCACTTATATTTGGGAATAAAAAAGAGAACCATCTCTTATATCACTGATAGTTTGTGCCTGATACGTGATAGGTGTCCTGAAGAAATATTAATGTCAGAATGGGTACGGCTAGTCTGGGAGTAGCCTCTGCGGTGGAAAGGAGGGTGAGCTGTGATGAGTTGTGGCAGTTGTTTGGGCACCAGGCTGTATTTCCTAGAACGGACTCCTTCCAAATGGCCTTGCAAATTCTCAGCGAAGACAGATAGGTATAAGTGTATGAGTAAAGGCAGCAGTTACTGTGTGGACTGAGAGGCAGATACTATTTTTCAGACCAGAAACACAGTCCACACGTGCTATCTTGGGAGCAGGTAAATCACAGTTCAAGCACCATTAGAAACTCGGGCACTGGGTCTTTTCGTTCTGTTCAGTGGGGTTCCCTGGAAATGCTGCTTTCACTATTCTACTAAAATCATAGTCTCTGTAAATGGGAGAACTGTATGGATTGCTTTTAAAAATGGATACTTTTTTTAATTATCTGTTGTGTCTTTTTAGTCCAGAGACGTTTACTATATAAGGATCAGTTTGTGCCAGGAAAGCTAAGAGGTCTGTAGGAAAACATTCCTGCATTTTTAATTTGTAACAATCTTACCATTACTACATATTCAGTCTTGCAAAATCTACAGAATAGAAAAGTCCAACTTAAATCAATATTTAAATTCTCAACCAAGCTCGAGCCAGTTTTTCAGCTTTCAAGACAATTCATTATCATTTTGTCTATTCAGTAATTATTTAACTATGTGTGTCTTAAATTTGACTTTTGTTATCTAGTTAATGTAATAGAATTCTGAGAAAGTATTTAATGATCTTTATTTAACCATTCTGTATTTTAATCTTCTCAGAGAATACATTTCAAGAGTTAATTTAACAAGTTGTTTTTTCCTGAGTGGTAACTGTGGAAATAGGAAATTTTATTGTTGGAAAAAGAGACTGTGAGGTTCTGTAATTTAAAATTATCTATAGAAAGTATACTAACTATTTAGAATGATAATTAAAAAATAGAGGGATTGTGATGAAGACAGATATTATTTATTTATTTTCTGGAATCTGAGTCACTATGTCCAATAGAAACGCAAGTGCAGTGATACAGTTTCCATATGTCCGACCAGACTATATACAGATGCTATCAACTCCTGGGGAATGTGATTTATAAAAAACAAACAACAAAAAGATGAAAGTCCTTCATATGGAGCTTTTGAAAAAGTACCAAGAACTTCAAAAAACACAGAAAACACAAGTTTGAGAATTGAAGTTCCAGACTTTCAAAAGATCCCTAGCATTTTCAAGCATCTGAAAACAAAGCATACTGCAGCTCTGTTCCAGCCATCCTGGGTCCAGCCAAGGTCAAGGATAGGTAAATGAATTCCAATCGTCTGGTTCACAATCCTCAATTTGAAGCAGCCAGGAAAAGAAGAGCCAGAAAGCAACTGCAGATTGAATGTTTAGTCCTAAGGAATAACCCAGAGTTCATACAAGGAACTATGGGAAAGAGTAAATAGAAGAGAAAGATCAAATGAGGCAGAAACTTGGCAGGATTAGAATAATGAATGGCTGCACGGTCAAGTTTGAAATAAAACCAAGGTGTATTGATAAAGCAAATAAATACTAGGGACAGACTTGGAGCAAGTTCATGGAGTTCCAGGCTAAAAAGCTATAGTTTGGTAGCCAAATATGACTAAAAGGGAGTATCTTCTAAAGTACTTTAAAGGAGTTCTACTCCACAATAAACTGCAACATTTTCCTAAGTTCTGTTTCCACACACCTGGAGCTTTTCACTCCCTACTTCAATGCCCTCAAGTTTCTCAGTTTCTTAGATTTAGAGTATATCTCAAGTATTGCTTAGGATATATTGACACTTAAAGTTTTTAATATTTTTCTCTTCAAATTCAATGACAACTCTCTTTTAAGTATCTGTATTGATCATACATGTATATGTGTACTTAAGTGTGATGTACACTTGTATGTACATATGTATGTATGCGTGTGTATGTGTGTATGTATGTATGTGTGTGTCTATGCATGTGTGTGTGTGTACGTATGTATGTATGTGTATGTATTTTTCCCATCTGAATGTAGTTACCACTCTTGTTACTTATTGTGTAAGAACTGATCTTCAACCTTTTAGATTTCTTCTATAACCAAAAATCCTCTATATTTCTCTGTTCCTTTTTCTGTTCGCAACTTATTGCGTTTGTTTTATTTTATTTTATTTTATTTTATTTTAGTGTGTGTGTGTGTGTGTGTGCACGCACATACCACAGAGCACATGTGGAGGTCAGAGGACAACCTGCAGAAGTTGGTCTTCTTCAACCATGTGGGTTCCATGAACTGAATATATGTCTGAATATGAGAGAACTGGATACAGGGGTCTTTATCTTCTGAGTAATCTCACCATCCCCTATTAAAACAATGGTTTGTAAACCATTATATAATTTTCTGGATACCATTGAACAAAGTGCTCTCTTTCCCCCTATCTCCCTAAACCCCTTGGTATCCCTGTTTTACACCGGTATCTTCCCCTCCCAGATTATTTTCCTTTTTAATACTCCATGTATCCTTTTGCTCACTTGCATCCTTTCTCATCATCTAGTATTTCCCTCTCTTGGTCTTGTTTTTATACTTGACTCACATTTACACCCAGTTACATATATACATCTATGCATTGTACTCTAGGATGCATATATGAACGAGAATATGTGGTTCTTTTCTTTCTGAGCTTGGGTCACTTCACTTAATATTATACTTTGTGGATCCATTTATTTTTCTGCAAATTTCAAGATTTCCTTTTCTTCACAGCTGGCTTGGTTACATTTCCTAGCTATTGTGTATAGAGCACCAATAAACATGGATATGTGAGTAGCTTTGCAGTAGCTTTTTGAGTAAAATACCTGTCCAAGAGTAGTATAGTTGGGTCACATGGTGATTCTAGTTTTAATTGTTTAGGTAGCTTCCACACTGATTTCCATAATGGCTATATGAATTTTCCAGAAACAATGAACAGTCAATACTATTTTCTCCAACATTTGCTGTCATATTTTTTGATGATAGACATTCTGATTGGTCACCCCCTCCTTTTTACAGTTACAGGATTTCTTAGCAACCAGCTAGTACAAAATGTTCCTTAGAATCTAAGAATATGAGAAAACCCAAGTTGAGAAGGAGAGAAAGGAAGATTAAAAACTAGCATTTCAATACATAGTCATCATATCACTGAAATTTAATAGTTGAGGACTGGAAAAATGCATGTTGACAGACTATTTTAGTTGTGACCTCTCAACTCCCAACTAAATTATCTTGAGATCTAGTTTTATGTCTCGAACTGTAAAAAGAAGACTTAATCTAGTTCTACAAATCAGAAGACTTACTGTCATCAGAAAAGGCTATTTCAAATCCTTGGGCCTCCAGTTCCTTATGAATAAAGTGTGGATAGAATGAAAGAGAGAGCAAAGATAGGGACCAGCAGGACTCTCTTACATCTCTGTGATTAGCAAAGCAAACGTGCCAGGTGTGACTCCAAAAGGTAGTGAGGCATGAAAGAGAGGCATGACGGATTGCAGATCAAAGGACTAGAAATGTCTCAATGACATACAGAAATATTGAATGCTAGATTTATAAGTGAAACAGTGCACTTTAACCCTACCAAGGAAGGAGAAATCTGCTCCCCCTTCCCCATCCTGAAAACAAAAGGGAAAAGGAAAAATCTTTGGAAGCAAAGAGTGTGAAAACCAAAATTATGGAGGACCTATGAGTTACATGAAGCAGATACTGGGAAATTATCCAGTGCTGACTGTGTAGTGTCACTATCTAGAAAAGCTGAGGCAAAGTGAGAACAGATGTTGAGAGAAACTGCAATCAACCCACCCCATCAGGATGAGGCCAGGGAACAGTGAAAAGGCTGTCCTATTGCGTTTTCAGACGCCAAAGGCTGACTCTATTCCCTAAGAGCACAACAGCCACACAAACATCCCATGTTAGCTGACCTGAACTGCAACTCAGTAGGGCAAACTTGCTCAGGTCAAGGCTAGGGACGGTGACAAATAGGCAGCCTGAGTAGATGCAGCAAAAATGTAAAGAAGTGTGGGCATCCCCTAATGTAGTGGTCTCAACCTTCCTAATACTTCAGTCTTTTAATACAGTTTCTCACATTGTGCTGACCCCTAGTCATAAAATTAGTTTCATTGCTACTTCATAACTCTAATTTTGCTACTGTTATGAATCATAATGTAAATATCTGTGTTATTCAGTGGTGATCCCTGTGAAAAGGTAGTTTGACCTCCAAAGGGGTTGAGGCCCATTGGTTGAGAAGCACTGCCCTTAATGACATATGTTTCCATGTTGTTCTTTGATTGATGAACAATGACCTTTAGGTTTCTATAACATAGATAAGTTCTATTTCCCATAATCCTTGAATCTCATTTTATTTTTACTAAATCATATGTAATATATTTTACAAAGGCTTTAAAACTCTGTATAAGTGAATTTTATTTTAATAAATAAAATGTGTTTAATGATTTTATGTGGAAAAAGAACCAGATTGGGCAAAGACACACCAGGTCCTTGGGCATTGAATTAATGTAGGGGAAGGTGACAATTCATAACACTTGGAAAATAGGTGGTGCAGAGACGCAAAAGCAGAGCTCCTTACTGAAGGCTGAAAACTCCTAAGGGAGGCCTGACACCTACTGATGCCTGGGCAGAAATTCACCCCAACAAGTAATCCGGTAAAACTACCCTGAGACACGCTACACGACAATGTAGTTGAACAGGTTTGGTTTGGACATAGGAACAGCAGAAGTTTGTTACATAAAACATCTCAGGAAGATGAGTGAGCCAATATCCGGCCCAGCAAGGAAGAGATATTGATCCTACAATATCTGTATTTGGTTTTTATGTTAAATTGGCTTTGGGATTTTAGCCTTTTAAAAATTATTTGATTGAAAAATTTTTCATGCAATATATTCTGATCTACCAACTTTCACAGATTCTCCTAATCTCCCCAACTACATGTCCTTTCTTTCTCTCTTTAGAGAAAAAAAATCAGGTAAATAAACAAACAGAAAACCCTAAACAAATCAAAAACCTCAAATAAACAATGAAACACACACACGTACATGCCATGAAAATACAGACTTAGAAACCATAATATACAAGCAAAACACCAATAAGACCAAAAAATGTCCAAAACAAAGCACTATAAGTAGTCTTTAATATGTATAAAAGCAACAGTCAGATTTGATTTGTTTTAGATGTGTATATTGCTCAGCTATTTACAATTGCTCTCTCTGTTTCTGTACCTATGTTATTGTGTTCTCTCTTTCTCACAACATATGTACTTTCCTTCTCACTCTCATTTCATTATCTTGTTATCACATCCTGTGCCTTCCTCTTTTTGTTTTTTATTACAAGTTTGTACACCTTTCGAAGTCTCTAAACTCCGCATACCTTAACAATATGTCAGCTGCCCATTTCTATTTATGTTCCTTCCCCCCAGTTTCTCTGTTGCTAAAGTACTAATACACAGTCATAATTTATTTTCCTTTCAGTCTTGTTCTCAGTTATCAATATCTTATTTCACACTATATTATCCTTGTACTTTTATCCCCCCCCCCACAGACAAATGATCAGAGTTAAAGGGATTATTGTTTTGAATTGGCTGATAATGTACCTTTATAGCAAGCGTATAAATCATTTGCATTTGCTACATCAGAGTTTGCACTCTATTCTCAGAGTGTTCCTGGAGATTGTGTCTAGTATCCTGAGCATGTGGACTCCTCGAGTGGAGAGTTACTGAGCTCTACTCCTAGTCCAGTGGAGATGAATTATACCTCAGCCATACAGTAAAATAGTTAACACTCAAACATTGTCAGTACGTCACCTGAAAGAATACAGTCATAAAATTTTTATCCACTCAGCTACCTTATATGTACAAATGCCAACACAGAAATACAAGAAATGTGAAAAGTATAAAAGTATCACATCCCCAAAGTTTACCAATTTCATAATGATATAGTCTAATGAGTTTAAAAGTGATAAGGTCTAAAAGAATTTTAAAAGGTCAATCAAAAATTCCCACAACAAATTAGTGTAGCAAAAAATTGGTTCTTTAACAAGATAAACAGGATTGACAAAACCTTAGCCAAACACACACACACACACACACACACACACACACACAGAGAGAGGGGGGGGAACCCAAATTAATAAAATTAGGGACCTAAATGGAGGATTCACTTGGTAACTAATGAAACGGAAGAGGTTCATTATGACTTTCTTTGAAAATTTATAATAAAGTTTAAAAATGTAACCGCAGTTGATGAATAAGAATAAAATGCTCCCCTCCAACAAAAACAACAAATTTTCAAAATGTAACTGAAGTAGATGAATGAGAATAAAATGTTTCCCTCCAACAAAATAACAATAACAACAACAATAATACTAAAACTGAATAAAAAACACAGCAAAGAAAGAAAACTATGGAGCAAGTTTCCCAATGAACATAACTTTAACAATTATATTTCAGCTTATATTTTACGTTTAATTTTTAAATATTTATTTTGCTTTAAGCATATGGATGGTTTGCCTACAGACATCTATGTGCAATACGTGTGTAAGCCCCTCGTGCTACACGAGTGGCCAGGCCCCTCTCCTGAGGACCTCTAACTGCCAGGTTCCACTCAGTATACTCTAACTGCCCTAACTGCTGGACTCTGCCCCCATCCTACAGAGTAAAAGTCCCAATCTCTGGATATGAAATCCCACCAATCTCCACGCTGGAAAGCTCCACCCTGAAAAAGAAACTCTATATGAGCTCCCTATCCTGTTCACTTTGCTACTGTTTCTTACAAGAGACAGTCACCATCCTGGTTTTTTCCCTCCTAATAAGTCTCTTGTGTGAGGTTTGTCATTCTGTGTGACTTTGTGGTATTCCTTGGCTTCCAGCTGCCAGGATACGTTTCCATCAGAGCTGCAATGCTTGCAATGTGCGTGACTGTTGGATCCCCTGGAATTAGGTGTTTGAGAGCAACCATGTGGGTGCTGGTAATCAAACTGGGTCCTCTGCAAGAGTAGCAAGTGCTCTTAACCACCGAGTCATCTCTACAGTCCTAATGTAAAAGTTCTTTAGAAATGTAGGCAAATCAAACTCAACAAAACATCAAAAAGATTATTCACCATAATAAAATTAGTTTCACTCTATAGTTTCTAGAATGTCTAGATATATACAAAACAGAACATATAATATATCAACTAAATAAGCTAAAGGACAAAAATCACAAGATCATTTCAACAGATGTAGAAAAAGACATTGATAAGCCAATGGCGAGGAAAGTCATAAGCTCTAAAACCTCCTTCTGTTATTGTGCTAAATGATCATGCTGTCAAAGTGCCTTCTAAATATTTATATTTATGCCAATAGACCTGATATGCTCTCAGCCTTTGTCATGGAAACTTATTATTATTATTATTATTTTTGCAGTGGGCAAAAATCAATGTAGAGATTTGTAACTTGCCCAAGTTATGACAATAAGAGACTGAGGATTCAGCCTTGAAAAGGACATCTATATCATTGCCACCCTCACAAACACTAAGGCTCAAGAAACAGTGAAGAGGAGGAGGCAGAAAGAATGGATGGATGGAAAAGAATGCTGCAAAAGTGTCTTCTGGACATGACATGCATGCCACACTCGTGAACTCCTAGCAGCTGTGGTTTACCCACATATGATCTGCACAAGATCAGGACAGCCCAAATCTTGGCATATTCAGCGTACACAATCTCTGCCTCCACCCCATCTTACTGAGGAACTACATTGGCAGTGGATAGTTACTGGAGGAGGAAGAATCAGTCTTATTAAAGGATAACCAGTAATAGGATTCCAGTGCTCCAGTGGATAGGCCTACACTCATGCACATATGTATAACACTAACGGGATTTGGATTATAGGAAAAGAACATGAATTAGGGAGGGAGGATTTGTTGAGAAGGATATCGGAGGATTTGGAGGGAGTAAGTGGGGGATATTTAATTGTATGTGGACAAGAAATTCTAAAAAATAAAAGTAAAAAAAGATTTTGATAAAGTCTATTATCTCTTCATGTTAAAAACTTTGAAGAAATTAAACAGAGAAAAATACATTAATAGAATAAAAAGTATATTTGACAACAAAGCTATAGCATCATTGTACTAAGTAGGAGTGAGGAAAAGGTGCTGATTTTTCCTGTTATTCAACATGGTGCTTGAAGTCTTAGCTAGAGAAATAAAATAAGAAAGGAAATCAAATAGGAAAGAAGTCAAAGTATCCTTATTTGCAAAGGATGTGATCCTATATGTCAAAGGCCCTAAAGGCTCTACCAGAAAACCCTTAGAACTATAAATATTTTGACAAAGTAGTAGAATACAAAATCAGCACACAAAACTCAGAGCCCTATATATTATTAACAATCAGCCTAAGCAAGAAATCAGGAAATATAGTGCCATTCGCAATACTCTAATAATTCCTTGGAACTGAAGTTAAAGATTCCTACAATGAATAAAGATAAATACTAAAGAAACAAATTGAAGCAGACATTAGAAGATGAAAAGACCTCCCATGCTCATGGATTGTCAGAATTAAATTGTGAATTGACAAATTCAATCCACAGATTCAATCCAATCTTCATCAAAATTCCAATGCCATTCTTCACAGAAGTAGACATAAATAATTTAAAAATTCTTACTGAAGCACAAAAGAACCGGAGTAGCCACGTCAATTCTGAGCAAAAAGAATCGTGCTGGAGATACCACTATTCCTGATTTCAAGTTGTACTATAGAGATAAAATAAAACCAGCGTAGTGCTGGCATGAAGACAGATGCGAAGATCCAAGAGCTAGAATAGGGTGCCCAGAAAACATTGCACATATCTAAAACTACTTGATTTTCAGCAATAGTGTCAGAAATACGCTTTGGAGAAGTGAATGTCTTTTCAATAAATTGTGGTGGGGAGATTGTGTAATGGATGGAGGTCAATATGGGGAAACACTGCAAGAAACAGCTGTAGTCAGGGTCTTCCTGAAAAGGACCCAAGGAACTCAGAAAATAAAACCAAGAATTAACAAATGTGATTTACAAAGTTAATTCTCTATACATCAAAAGGAAAACGAGTCAAGAGACAGCCAACAGAATTAAAGAAAAATTTGCACTAACTACATCGGGCAGTTGATCAAAGCCTAGAACTAAATAAACAACAACTCTCAAGAAAGCAAACAACTTGATAGGTAAGTCGGTTCGTTACATGAGCAGGCAGTTCTCAGAGATGAACTACAAGTGACCAATAAACACGTGAAAATATGCTCAAGATTCCTAGGCATCAGAGAAAGTTCAACTAAATACACATTGAGAGACTATCACACTCTGGTCAAACTGGCTTTCATTAAGAGAACAAGTCATTCGCCCGTCACTGCCTGTGGCAGGAGGGAGCTGGCCCTGAGGTCATGAGAGCTGGACACCTGGTTTTGCCTCTAGGGACACCTGAGAGTGGGCGTTGCACCTCACCTGGGCAGCTCAGGGGATCTGACCCTGTTGTCAGGAGTGTGCTTACTCTGGTCCTGAAGGTGTGAGATTGGGAAGAGCTGGACCCTCTCCTCTCCCTCAGCCACACAGTGGCGGCGTGGGCAAGGGAAAGATGCCCTGCTCCCGTTTCACTGCCCGCAGCAGGCGGGAGAGCAAACCTGTTATGAGAGGAGGCAGTTCATAAGAACAGGAGATGTGTCCCTGCACCTCACTAGCTGCAGCAGTTAGAAGAGTGGACCCTGTGCCATGCCTGGGCAGCACAGTAGAGCTGGCTCTGGTGTTGTGGGTGCTCATGAGCCACCAGAGGGCGTGAAACAGGAGAACTGGCCTGCCCCTTGTGGCCAGTGACACTGAGCGAGCTAGCTGGCGCAGTGCCGGAGTGCTCGCCCTGCTGGTGAGGATGAGAGAGAGAGCTGGCAGGCTGACCAACCCTGCCCAGAACAACGGCTATGAATTGGTTTACCCCAACATCCACCCTGTCTATGAACTGCTGGAGCACTTGAAGGGGCCGGTTCTGCAGATCCAAAGCTACAAGATCTCCACAACACAGGGCAACAAGAGAATATCCAAGAGGGACGAATCCCATTGAGGGCCCAGTATGGAGGGTGTAGCAGAAGCCAGAGACCTCGAACCAGACCAATGACTCATTGTAATCGACACTTGCAAGTAAAAGAAGTAAAAGATGTGTGGACTAAAGAGTACACTGTATGACACACTACAGCTTCGACGACAAGATTTTTTTTTGTCTTTTTATTTTATTTTACTGGGGAGAATAGCAAGACCAGAGGGCAGACATGAAGGGGTGGGGATGAGTGTGGTTGGGGTACATGATGTGAAAGCCACAAAAGAATCAATAAAAAGTTTAAAAAATAAAACAAGTCATAAGAAATCCTGGATAAGAAGTAAAGAACGATGTCCCCTTATATACTTTTGGTGGCACTATAGATTTGTTCAAGCAATGTGGAAATCAGTATTATGGTTCCTCAAAAATTAAAAATACGACTATTTATGTGATCTAACTATACAACATCTAGGTATATACTTGAAGAATTCTACATCAATAGACCACAGAGACACTTGTATATCTATGTCTGTTGAAGCACTATTCACAATAGCTAAGAAGTGGAATGAGTTTAGATGTTTTCAAACAGATGAGAAGATACAGAAAATGTGGCATACACACGAAACTAAGTTTTATTCAGCTCAGAAGAGCAAAATTATGCTTTTTGCAACAAAATAGATAGCCCTGGAGATCATCACATTGAACAAAATAAGTCAGATACAAAAAGATAAATATCTCAGGATTTCTTCCGTTTGTGTATCCTTGATTTTATAGACACCTAAAATGATGTGTGTACATATGCCATGAACGTAGAAGCAAAACTGCTTAATGTAACAATGAATACTAATGGCCAGGGGCAGTGGGGAGAATGAGGAGGAAATGCTGTTGAATACAATCAAAATAAGTGCTTTATTTGTATGATAATACCTTTATGAAATCCATTACTATGTATAATGACAATATGCCAAAAGAAACTGCCAATTTCTGAAATAATAATATGAACTCTTACTATACGTAGTAAATGTTGTGTTAAAAGACTGAATAATTAACAGGGATGCAGTTCAGTGTTAGAGCATTTGCCTGTTCTGTACGAGACGTGATTTGAGCCCCTAACTCTTGAAAAATTATTTAAAATATGAACAATAATAAAAGTAAAGATATCAAGGGTACCTCCTTTGAAATGTTTGTTACCATGAAATAACTGTGCAAGATATGTAGTACTTGCTAACATATCTAGAAATTATACAGTGTACACATTAGGAAGCACCGAAGAAGTCCTGCTTTGGGTCTCTCTAAGAACACAGACATTACATGACAGAAAGGTGGTAGAGGGTGAAGGATTATGGAATCACTAAGGCCTCAGATAGTGGGTACTTTTGACAGCAGAAGTTACCCATGAACAATCTAGAAGCTCCATGATCATTGTTGAGGTTTCTGGGTCTTAGAAAATAAGTATTATTAAATCATATTGGAACTGTAGAAGAAAGCCAACTTGCATATCACCCAGAAAATGGCTTTATTAAAAAATTCCATGAATGAGAAAACTTCAAACAAATGTTCTTACTTGGAAAATAAGGAAGGAATGTTCTGCCAAGCTTTGGAAGAAGGGTGTAATTGACTTTCAACAGAGCGCTTGAATAGGACATCTAACTACAGATATTATCAAAGCAGAGGGATATTTTGAAGATTAAAAGTCATTATTATTAAATTTATTAATATTATTTATTAAATTTATTGTGTACATGCATCTATGCACACACATACCAGGATGCATGTGTGGAGGCCAGAGGAAATAATGTCTGAGCAGAATAGCTTTATAGAGTCCCTTAATTACTACTCCAGTGAAATGGGACCTTCATCACTAGAGAATATAATTTCCCAAAGGAGGAAATTTGAAGTTTCAAAATACCTTTACTATTGTCAAATTAATTGATTCTTAGATAGGAAAATATTTAGCTTGCCAGAATATGGGTAAATAATAGTAAGGATATTGTCATGAATTTTCAGGTGGCAGAAGCAAAGATTCTAAAATTTTTTGCTTCTGTGGACATTCTCCTTCATTGCAGCACAAAGATTATAGATTTGACGATGGGATGTGTATGGACCAGGGAAATCCTCTGTCATGTAGTTTCCCTTATCCACTGTTAAAATATTTCTCTATTTTTTTCTTTTTTTGACAGGCTTCATTTTATTCCAAGCAAATTGTGGTTACAAATAATCTCCCCTGGTATTCCTTTCTTCTTCTTTAAAAAAATAAATGATACTTAGTGACTTTTAAAATTAATTGAACATAAGCAAAAAAAAATTCAATCATCCTACCAAGGAAGATGAGAACCACTACTGGTGTATTTTCTTGCAAGCTACTTGTAGTGAGTTGTATATATTTGATGTTCTCTGGCACAGCTGGTTTATAAAAGGAGGCTGCGCTGTGCATATCAACCGTACTCCAGGAAGCCTTCATGCTCAGGTATACGTGTCCAATGTGAATCAGACTCCATGATTTCTTCTCTTTTTTTTCAGTGTGTATGTGTGTGTGTGTATGTGTGTCTGTGTGCGAACACAGACATATAGTTTTCTGCTTGTTTGTTTTGTTTTTTAAGAGATAGTAAGAATACGAAGTTTGATAGATATTGGGGAGCTGGGAAAATGAAAGAGTATAATAAAAATAAATATGTTGTATACAATTTTCAAAAAATAACAACAAAAAATAGGTAGTCCTTTCGAGTATTTCAATAATAAACTACCCTGGAACTCATCCTACCTATATAAAATGTTTTATTCCCTTCTGTGACAGGAATCAGCACCCAAGAAAATGTTTATCAGTAAAAGTAAGGCTTTAGTCTTGCTAATTACTGTCTCAGAAAGAGAAAACCCCCAAACCCATTTCCTCCACCTCCATTTGTTCAACTTTGACTGCCATTACAACTGCTACCACGAGGTGGCAGTAATGCAATCAAGCAGGTGGACCCTGAAAATAGTCACTATAAGTCCTCTTATTTATGGTGTCTTGCGCATACTATGTCACAAAGACTTAGCAACTTGGAAGCCATGTAAAACCCATGAAAACTAAGGGAGATGTTACTGCCACTATATCATGTCACTCCTGTGGCAGGAGACACTATAAGGTACAGAGAGAAGGGAGAGTTTTTTTTTTTGTTGTTGTTGTTATTTTTGCTGTTGTTTTCATTGTATTAAGTTTTGCCCTCTTTCCCAAACATGATTTTTGCAAGTAGTACTCCAACTTATTTTTTTAGAGATGGAGCCTCCTTCCTTGCTTCTTTGTTAAGTAAAATAACGTGGAGTTTGTTACCGAAGAGTCACATCTTTTTTATAACACCTAAAGGTGACTAAATTGCAACGTGGCTCTTAGCTGTGGCTGAGAGAGTTTATGAACATAGAAACAGAATACGGAAAGAGCAAGCTTTCTGAAAATCAGATTTCGACATCATTTCCAAATAATAAAATCTACTTCCTTAAGTAAACAGTTGAGTATTTTTTTTGTGTATTCACACAGGTATACCAGCATCACCAGAATCTAATTTTAAAACATTCTTATCATCCTCTAAACAAACATTATAGCCATTAGCAGTCAGTCTCTATTTGCTCCCAAACTACTCAGCTCCAGGCAACCACTAAAGTATTTTCTGTATCTAGATGCACATATAATGACATTTCACATAAATGGAGTAATATAATATTTAGTCTTCTGTCATTTGGTTCTTTGAATTAGCATATTTTCAGTATTTATCACAAAAACAACATGTTTCAGCACTTCATTCTTTTACATTATATAATAATAATTCACATGAAAGAAAAAAATCTTATTTGAAAACCTAGAGAAGTAATGAGAGGAAAAGCGAAACTTATTTATTAATTCATCATTTCATGGACATTTGGGCTATTACCATTTGGGTTATTATAAATGATACTGTGAAGAATGTTTGTTTATAATATGTTGAATGCATATCTTAATTTTTCCTAAATGTAAAATTCTGGTTCTAGGCTTGGAGAGTTGGCTCAGCAGTAAAGAGCAGTCACTGCTCTCTCAGTGGACTTGGATTTGGTTTCTAGCACCCACATTGTAGCTCACAACCATGTATAACTCAAGATCCAGGGGAGCTGATACTCTCTTCTGGTCTCCATGGGCAGCAGGCACACATGTAGTGCACAGACACACACACAGGTAAAACACTAGTACACATAAAATTTTAAAAGAATTCTCATTCATATTCTAGCTCTTTAAAGAATTACCATACATATTGGATTTGGCTGCACACTATTATTGTTACCAACAACAATTTTTCTAATTATTGCACTTTTTTGTCAATTCATGTTATCTATATTTGGAATGTTGTTATCCTAGTGAATATGAAGTGGTATTTTATTGTAGTTATAATTTGCATTTACTAAATGACTAATAATGTTATATGTTTTTATGTACTTATTGGTAATGTGCATATTTCATTTAATTTGGAGAAATGCATATTTATATTATTGGTATATTTGAATAATTGGATTATATTTTAATTGAGCTATATAAATTATTTACATCATAACATATGCAAGTCAAAGGAATCTCCAGCTTCAGTGCAATCTCAATAAAAAGTTGAGAGAATTAACTCTTCAATATAAACAGAAAAAACAATCTTAAAATTAATATAGAAGGGCCAGTTTAATGGCTCACCAAGGAAAGACACCCTAAGTTTAATATTCAAAATTCACATAGCGGAAGGAGACAACTGACACCTTTACTTTGTCCCTGGAACATGTGCACATGTGCACACACAATACACACACACACCACAAACATAAACACACAAATAAATGAGCATAATGAAATAACTCATATAGAAATACAAAAGATCCCACATAGTAAAAGCAAACCTAATAAAAAAGATTATTACTATACTTGATTTCAAAATATAATACAGAACTATAGTCATAAAAAGAGCATGATCACCGGCACAAAACCGGTGATTAATGACACAGAATAGAGACTTAGATATAAGGACACAGAGATAAAGTCATCTGATTTTTGACAAATATTACTTCAAGATTCTATGTCACCCAGTCAGAATGGTTATCATCTTGAATACAAATGATGAGAAATGTTGGTAAGGATGTTGAAAAAGGAGAACCGTTATTCACTGTTGGTGGAGCGTAAACAAGTACAGACACTATGGAAATTAGGAGGAAGGTTTCTCAAAAAGCTAAAACTATGAAAACCCATACATGCCACTTCTGAGTATATATTAGATGAGATCCATACCCTATGGCAGGGGTTTTGTGGGGGGCTTCAGAAGTCACAGTCCCTGGGGGGAATTTATGACTGATGTTTGGTTAATGGACATGAAAACAAACAGCTTTTTATATTTTGTTTATACATACAAACTGATGCTTCTCTCAACACTGGTCAGATACACTTTGTTTTGCTGTTGGTCATAAGAACCCAGAGGCTAATAACTGGTTGAAATACTGAGAATAATTGATTGCCAAATGCTTAGTCATGAACAGAACATCGTTATCAACCCCTCCAAAGGCCAAAGAACCTTGTAAATAAAGAATAGAAAAAGCTGGGCCGTGCTGGCGCACGCCTTTAATCTCAGCACTCGGGAGGCAGAGGCAGGCGGATCTCTGTGAGTTCGAGGCCAGCCTGGTCTACAAAGGGAGTTCCAGGACAGGCTCCAAAGCTACAGAGAAACCCTGTCTCGAAAAACCAAAAAAAAAAAAAAAAGAATAGAAAGATTTGTAAGAGCTCCCAAGGTCCAAATGAGGAGCAAAAGGCAGAGAACATGAACAAGGAAGTCAGGACCACGAGGGGTGCACCCACCCACTGAGACGATGGGGCTGATCTAATGGGAGCTCACCAAGGCCAGCTGGACTGGGACTGATGGAGCATGTGATCAAACCGGACTCTCTGAATGTGGCTGACAATGAGTGATGATTGAGAAGCCAAGGACAATGGCACTGGGTTTTGTTTTTTTTATTTTTATTTTTTTATTTTTTTTTATTAATTAATTAATTTAATTATTAAAGATTTCTGCCTCTTCCCCGCCACCACCTCCCATTCCCTCCCCCTCCCCCAATCAAGTCTTCCTTCCTCCTCAGCCCAAAGAGCAAGCAGGTTTCTCTGCCCTGTGGGAGGTCCAAGGACCACCCACCTCCATCCAGGTCTATTAAGGTGAGCATCCAAACTACCTGGGCTCCCACAAAGCCATTATGTGCAATAGGATCAAGAACCCATTGCCATTGTTCTTCAGTTCTCAGTAGTCCTCATTGTCCATTATGTTCAGCGAGACCGGTTTTGTCCCATGCTTTTTCAGACCCCGGCCAGCTGGCCTTGGTGAGTTCCCGATAGATCATCCCCATTGCCTCAGTGTGTGGGTGACCCCCTCGCAGTCCTGAGTTCCTTGCTCGTGCTCACTCTCCTTCTGCTCCTCCTTTGGATCGTGAGACTTCAGTCCGGCACTGGGTTTTGATTCTATTCCATGTTCTGGCTTTGTGGGAGCCTAGCCTGTTTGGACGCTCACCTTCCTATACCTGGATGGAGTGGGGAGGTTCTTGGACTTACCATAGGGCAGGGAATCCTGACTGCTCTTTGAACTGGAGAGGGAGGGGGAGGGAGAATGGGGGGAGAGGGAAGGAAATGGAAGGAGGGGAGGAGGTGAAAAATTGTAATTATAATAGTAATAAAAAATAAAATTAAGAATCAATGAAAAAATAGGTTTCTCTACAATAAAATTCATTTTTGTACTTTTTAAAAAATAAAAAAACTTAATTTTTCTTGAAAAAAATATTTTAAGAACTGGAGGATGTGGAGGAGTACTGGATAATACTATCTATCTGACATGGCCATCACAGTTGTGAACACACATAAACTGTAGCTACCTGAACAAGACCTGCATTAAAAAAAGACGTGAGAGGGGTTGAGGGAATGACTCAGTGATTAAGAGGACTCAGTTCCCAGCACCTGCATGGCGACTAACCCCAGTTTCAGAGCCTCTTCTGAAATACATGCAGGAAAAACACCCATATAATAAAAGCAGCAAGGGAACTATTTAGGATGAAGATAGCAGCTGTGAGAAGCTAATAAGAGTGACTATTAAGGATTAATAGGTGGTAAATATGAGCACAGTCCATTGTACAAATGGATGAACTTCTCAATAGGTTTTTGAAAAATCACAAAAATGAAAAGATATTAGATAAAGATGGGAAAAGAAAATAGGGTTGCAAAAATAAAATAATACACAAAATATACTTCCATTCTTTAGATTATCTTTTTACTTTTTTCCATGGTGACCTTCCTACAAGAGACAAATTTTAATCTGTATGATATCCAATTTACTCACTTTTGAAAAATATTTTTGCTTTTGTATCATCTGAGAAAAAACATTGTATTATCCAAGTTCACTAAGATGTAAGATACATGTCTCCTTTATAGATTTTAGTTTTACTTATGTGCTTCTGTGTGTACATAGGTTACAAGTGTGCAGAAATTCAGAGGCCAAAACAGTGTGTGAGATCTCCTGGAACTGCAGTACTAGGCAGTTGTGAACCATTTGATGTGTGTGTGTTGGGAACTTAACTTTAATCCTCAGGAAAAGTGACAAGTTTCCCCTCCTCCCCCTCCCCCCTCCCCCCTCCCCTCCTCTC